>NW_010394575.1:0-30026 GCF_000710305.1 Buceros rhinoceros silvestris
GCTCATGCTCTCCCACAAGACTCTGCCACTCAGAGCTATGCAGTTTCAGGGCAGATCTCAGAGCCCACTACCAGCTGGGACCTGCGTGGCTTGGGCACAGCCTTGCTCATGGGACCTGGGCATCCTGGTGGACAAGCTGAAAGCGAACCAGCAGGGCACCACTGCAGCAACAAGGACAGAACGGATCCTGGGCTGCATCTGCAGGGTCATTATTAGCAGAGGCAGAGACTGATCATCCCACTCTGCTCAGTGCTTGCCAGGCCACACCTGGAGCTCCGTGCCCAGTTCTGGTCTGCACAATTCAAGAAAGATATGGACTGACATGCTTTAACTTTTGGTCAGCCCTGAAGGGGTCAGGCAGTAGGGCTGGATGGTCACTGTTGCAAAAGTCCCTGTTGCAAAAAGAGGGGAAATAAAACTGCTCTTAAGGCTGACACTGAATGTGCAAGACAAGCAAAATCGGGGTGGGGGGAGGGGAGGGGGGTAATGAATAAAGACAGTTTATTTGCAAGAGCAGCATTTACAGGCCTTTTCGGTATTGCCTTTGATAAACAAACTGCAGAGTTAGTTGTGGCTGATTTACCAGACAGACTGTACAGATCTGATACCAGCAGCTCACAACCTGTCTGTTGTAGCCCGGCTACGTGGTACAATAAGTCTTCTAATGCACAAACTGCATTAGGAAGCCAAGCACACCCAGGGATGAAAATAGCAAATACACCCAGGGATGAAAACAGCAAAATACACCCAGGGATGAAAACACCAAATACACCCGGGGACAAAATACCAAATACACCTGGGGACGAAAATAGCAAAATACACCAGAACAAAAATATCACTCAGTGTAGACTGAGGCAGAGAACCTTACCCACAAGGGTAAGTGGGTAAGAAGTAAGATCCCAAGTCGGGGCGGGGGGGGGGGAGAGGGGAGCAAATTCATTAATCTGTCCATCGGTATGGGGTTGAGTCTTCTCCTATCCCCATTTGGGATCGAAATTGGGGGCATATTTATACCAAGGTTTTTTTACATGACATGATTGGTGTAGAGGGATGTGTGGGGATGACTGTAGACAAGCTCGTCGCTTATGTGAATGGCACAAAGTTCATCAATTTCCACCTGCATGGGTGGAGGTAACAGCTTGTCTTATCCAGGGTGGAAAAATGGAAGAATGAGACCACTGAACCTCCACCCAGTATCACACTCCTCCTGGACATTCAGATAACACCTAACACCAGATATGGATCTAGTGATAGTTGTAGCTCCAGTTGTCACCTCACCCAGTGATGAATTTTATCGACAAAGAGCTCGCAGGCATCCTGCTGCAGACATGTACATGTCTGATGTGGCATGGACTTTGTGCAGAGACTGTACTCTTCTACAGTCTTCAATATTCTTCAACTTCAATATTCCCTTCCCTTCCCTCTCCTCCCCTCAGGTTGCCCAGAGAGGTGGTAGAAGCCCCATCTTTGGAAACATTTAAGGCCAGGTTGGACAAGGCTCTGGGCAACCTGATCTAATTGAAGATGGACTTGGTGACCTTTAAAGGGGTCTTTTCCAATTTCAAATGTTATATGAATCTATGTTTCTATAATTCTATCTTTCTATGATTCTATGTCTCTTCCAGCAGTGGTGTAGATGCACTGGATTTTGGCAACAATGGGGAGGCTTCTGCTCTGCCTGTAGATCTGCAGCTGCAGAAAAGGCACTGTTCTCTGGCACTGGGGAGGGCAAACAACCAACAGAGGATGAGCCAGCTGAGATAGGCTACAGCAATGGACTGATAGGAATCCCATGGTGTTTCCCAAAGGCCAAGGCAAAGCCCGTCGCCTGGGACAGACTCACCCCCAGAAGAAGACATACCAGATTCAAGCAACTGTGAGCAGCAGCTCTGTGGAAATGCCCTCAGGGGCAGCGAGTTGCCTGGAGGCAGCAGTGCTCCTGGGCCCCACATCTGGTGCAGACACATGCCTGGGTCAGCGCTGATGAGACCGCACCAGGAGTGCAGGGTACAGCACAGCACAGACCTTGAATGTACAGGAGCAAGACAAGTGGTGTGTTCCTTCAATGGTCGAGGCTGGAGCCTGGGATGTACGGAGGTAAGTGGAAGGTGCTGGGCTGGTTCATACTGGGGAAGAGAATGTTAAGGAGAGACCTCGCTGCTGACTACAGGTGCCTAATGGGACAGTATAAGAAGAGGGATCCAGGCTCTTCTCAGGAGTCCACAATGACAGGAAGAGGTAACAGGTATGCACTGCAAGGTGGGAAACCCTGATTAGATATCATTGACAATTTTTTTAATGATGTCAGTGGCGTGGTTATGGAACAGGTTGCCCAAAATGGCTGTTGAATCTTTGGATCCTTGGAGGTGTTCAAGACCCATCTTGAGGAGAGATTAACTGGGCAAAATCAAGCTGAAACTAAAACGTACTTCAGTAGTGTCCAGAAGACTATTCCTATTGTACACATTCACAGTTCTGTGCCGATTGCAGCACATGTGTAAATAGACTGTAGGCTAATTATAAACTCTTTTCCCAGAATATTATAAACTTATGGGAGTGCAGTTAAAGTTTCATACATCTATATGTGCTGGAAATATTGTAGATTTTAAAAAATGACATTGATTTCAGAATTAATTAGAATTCAGAATTTCTTCATTTGAGACGAAGAGAGAGAAATCAGGCTAGGGTAAGTAAATTTTCAATCATCTGTCTTCTCAAAACACACTTTCAACTTTCATACCTTGCATTGAACAGCACAGCATCCTACCTTCTTAAGGTGGAAAATAAGAAAAGAAGGACAAAATTTATAGCAATATTTAGCCAGCACATGTTGTCTGATTCTGAGTCCATACATTACTATAAAGATAAACAATTTTTAGGTTTCCTCTGCAGGTCTGCTGAAGTGGAAACCTGCAATGTTCTTATGTGGACATTTGCATGTACAAAATTAAATCAGACTTGTAAAACTTTCTTTCTCATGCAATTCTGTAGGATTTATTAATGAATTATTTTATTTTTACAGATTTTTTTTAACTGTCCTGTAGAACTGCATTTTTGTTGATAGAGAAATCTGTGAAAAGCTTAATACAGGGGAATAAAAATTTAAAAATTCTAAGGTTTTAGGGTATTTCCCTAAATAGTTTTTTCTTTAGGGTTTTTCCCAATTAAAATAGTTTTCCTAAGACCTGAGTTAGGGTGTATGTGATTCTAGATAAGTCAGTCCATCTGAATTACAGCTTCTTATGGGAACATTAGGAATATTTATTTCACTTCAGCTCTTTCTGGGGACCTCAGAATTTCCCTCATTTATTCATTTTCCTTTGTCAAATCTCATCCAGCCCTTGACCCAGACTCCCTCCTTGCGTGCTGTGCTAGTGATAAAATCTCACAGTTTAATCACAGCTGCTGAATGTGAAAGGGCTCAAGAGGGACTTTGTACAAGGTGGGAGTTACTGAGAGTGCCCTAAGCCTTTCTGGGGCATGGATAAGAGCCAGCAATGCCTTATGCATCATTAGTGGTACCAATCCTAGTCAGCAGCGACGGAAGATCATCCAATGACCTTTGATGGTGTCTACAGAGTCTGGAAAGTACACTAGTCAGGCATCATTATTCCTTTCTCTTTGCCTGCCTGGGCTGAGTTTCTGTCTGTCTTTGGGACACATTGGGAAAAAAAAAAAAGAATATATAGAGAACTCTAAATCATTCTAAATCCTTCTTTTCCAGCTTTCCATAGCATTTCATGACTTCTTGCTCCCATATTTGTTTTAAGTTTATCTATCTTTGGGTAGGAGAGGCCTTTTTCTTTAAATTGTGTAGAATTTCACTGGATTTTTATAGGTCATTTTCTTCTCTTTCAGTATCTTGTCTAACATTTGCACAACCCAAGATAAAACCGCATTTCCTCTATATTCACACTTCCTTCTGCTGCGTGGACACAGACACAGTTGCATGCCTACCTTTAGATTTAGTTTTCATCCCCATCTCCTTCTCTTAAGCCTGCTCATGATTCCTGGGCCCGGTATAGCCTTATGCATAACTGATCCATCTTCAACATGTTTCCGTGTGATTAAATGGCTGTCACATTGTATACATATAGTGATTATGGGACACTGGTGTTTTAAGAGGTGTTGCGCACTTTGGATTTATAACAGCTGCTTTCTATAACCATCTGTATTAATCTTTGTTTGGCTGTGCTTTTCTTTCAGGCAAACTAGAAACAGACCTGAGGGCTTGACCTTCAGGATAATTTTGAGCCCCTTAATTCCACAGTTTTGCAGTCTGAGTCTGTCTATGGATATTAACTGTGCAATCTGGGTACGTGGCTATGGAATTCTGGCACATTGTCTGGGAAATTGTAGATGACTTTCAAATACACTCCGTGTGCTTCTGACCTGGTATGCAGACTTACAAGCCTTCTCAGGAGTGCTTTGAGCTGTGACTGAAGTCTTCATGATCATGGACTGGTGACTGGTGGATGGTTTGGCTTCTGATGGTGCTGAAGTCATGATTAGAGCTCACTAGAGTCCAATAATTCTGTTTCCTAGCAAGAAGTTTCCAAGTTTGGTGTTTCTATGTATTAAGCAAAACAGTGATTTTTTGCGGAGCCTTGATCAATCTGAGCACTTCAGCTGTTCAGCAATGCAGACAGCACCTCTTTTTTTGACAAAGGGATATTTATCTAGTACTAAAACTGGTTTTTGTCAGTCAAAGGCTCCTTGAAGCAGTTAGGGCTTGGCCTGACATACAAGAGAGAGATGCTGATGTGCTGACTCCTGAATAGCTCCTGAGCTAGGGCAAGGAAAAGGGAAACAAGAAGGGAATTTACATTCATAAGTATATGGGGGTGGGGTGGGGGGGTGGGGTGGTGAGGCTGTGTGTGTGTGTGCAGAGTTGGATACAGACTTCCAAATCCATGCCTGAAATCACAGAGAAGGAGAAAGCTCATTTCTTAGACAAGCCCTGCCTTCAGGAGGGGAGGCTGGGAAACTAATTTTAACAGGGATTCATAGAATCATTTAGGTTGGAAAAGACATTTAAGATCATGAAGTCCAACCTAACACTGATAAGATCACCACTAAACCATGTCCACATCTTCAACGGCACTGTCTCCAGCCCAGCCCAAAGTCAGGCTCCCTATAGGCCTGGACTGAGTCAGGAAGAAATCCTCATCCCAAATTTCTTGCATATGAGGAATGAAGTTCATGTCTCCTCTACAGCTGTCCATGGGTTATAAAGCCATGGCTTCACCTCCTTCCCTTGCAGATCTTACAAAATTTTAATTACTTTGTAAATGGTTTTGCTAGTTCTGATCATTCTTGAAAATGTAAGCAAGCAAGAGTATCATCTGTGGAAACAAAAGTCAGTCAGCCAGCCTTTGCTGCTCATTTTTTTGCTATCCAATCTGTTACAACTGTCACAACAAATTGTCAGACTGTCACAATAAATGGCCCAGGTTTAGGGTGTTGTTTTGTTTAGCCTTCATATGAAGTACTTTTAAGCACATTTTAGTAGGGGACTATAATTAAAGTACAGCAAATGAATTCCCCAAGAGGGGAATAAGTTACGCAGTGGTATAAAATTACTAGAATAGTATTTTCTGTTTGGGTTTTGGTTACTTGCAGTGAATGTAAATTGCTGCAGTTGATTCTTGTTGGGAATACTGAGCTAATAAATACTGATTAGGAAATGTTTGCCTCAAAACCAGCAAACTAGGAATGTGAAATATCCTTTGCTTATTCAAATAATTTATAATTATGCAAGTTAAGCTAGTGCAGTCTGCCAAATATTCACCCCATTAAAGGAAGAAAAGCTGGTGTTTGTTCCAAGGAATGACAATGCCTAAGCATTCGTGTATTTTTCTTTTTTCATATTATTCCTCCTCTGTCTAACATTCCACAGGTCTATTGTTTTTCTCGGTTTTTTACAGCTTGGAGTTGTCTCTGAGCAGAGATGTTAATTTGGTTTCAGTTCTCACTCCTCTTCCAGACACTGATGGGCTTACAGACTTATAAAGTCTGTCCAACCCTCTATATCAACTGTCTCTACAGCCATCCCTTGTGCATTTTGGTATCACTCGCCGTGGTCAAAACAAAACCTTCTGAAACAATATTTCTCGAGCCTGCCTTCATCTTCCAAACCATCACCATCGGCAGCATGGGCCGCTCGCCCTTCAGACATATGACCTCATTCATCCTTCACCTCTCCTTGTCTTGAATCATAGTTACATCTCTTGTTCCAGTCAAATGCTTTCGGAGGGACTGTCCGTTCCCTCACTACACATAGAGAACTTCCCACCTACGTCTTTGTGTTTCTCTGTCTTGGCTTTCTTCACATGCACACTTTTCTTTCATGCAGGAGATGAATGCTCAACGATTTCCCGTCCTTCTGACTGTGTCATTGTTAGGGTTTGTTTAGTAACTTGATTAGCTCATCACATTCTTTTCCTTTGGCTTCTTTGTGACCATGTCTTTGCTTCTTCCCACTGAACTGCTTGTCATCCTCTGCCCTATTTGGTACTCCGCTAACATGCTATGGTGCCAATTTCAGTACACCTCTCTCTTTCTTTTGTTCTTATTCAGTTTTCCATGCCAGTACACAAGCCCATAGAGTATAGTGCTTGGATTAGATTTCACTGATATTTTTAAAACACAGGTTGTCAGATTATCAGAAGACTGATAAGGTCAAAAAAGTCTCCGAATGCCCACCCCAGTCTAACTCCTTCCCTAGATGTCAAGTTCTAGCACTGGCTGAGAAGAGTCATCGTTGTGAGACAGGATGTCCATGCCACTGTAACCAGTGTTAAGTCTGCAGGCCAGACAGAGGAAATAGCTGCCAATAGTCTGCAGGTGATATAGCTGGAGAAGTGTTCTTGGAGAGCATGGTCATCCTAACTCCTCTCATGAAACACTTGCATTTCACACATACAGAGAGATTGCAATTTGAGAGTGGAAAGCTTTTGCCTTTTAGGGCCTGGCACATTGAAGAAGTTAGGAGAATGATGAAATAACAGCATATCATAAGAAAAGTATTATCATTTATACTAGGCTTTCATATGTCTTTACCTTGTAGAACATTGCAGAAGCAAGGAAAAATTATGGTGTTTTTCCAAATTAAGGAAGAGGAATTAAGGGATTATTAATTATTTTTGTGTAAGGAAGGGACAGAGAATGGTGAGTACAGCATATAAAGTAGTTAACTTTAAAAATCAATGAAATTTGCTTTGAAATTACGATAAGTCAATTAAGATAATAATTGTTTATGTATACATACATAGAGATTAATTTTCTAGCCACATAATTACATCACAAACAAAGATTTAGAGCTCCCTTGGATATTTTGTGTTTTAGCAAAGAGCAAAAATGAGGACTGGATCTCGCAAACTGTATACACATAGCACTGTTGATGGGCCTACTTGTGCCAGAGAGGTTGTTCCTGGGAATGAGCCTTGCAAAAACTGATCATTAGGTAAAATTTGTGAAAATGTCTCCTCATTGGACCAAGTCAGCCTGCATGTGTTAGCATACAGGATGCATCACCCTGTTCAGCAGTGCTGTAGGCATCAGGAACTTGGACAGATGCTTCCAGACCTTCTTTGACTTGGTTAAACACAGAACTATCTCTCTGCACTGAGTTAAACAGCTACAGCATGGCCTTCTGGTTGTTTTGTTTGAGACCTTATGCACCATATTGTGGCACATACAACACCAAAAGAGGGGTGGTCCTTATTGCTGAGGTCTTGCCTTCAGATAGGTAAGAATCAAGGTGAGCTGGAAAGACTTATTATCACTGTCCATTTGATGATGTGGAATTGAAGGATGAAAACCACACCAGTTAGCCAAAGCCACACAGCACTGAACCACATCCTTCTTGTTTCTTGGCCAGGATCTGAACTAGAAGCTGTCCTTCCACTTTGTCTCAAAGAGAGGCTGCAGCCTCCTTGGAAGTGAAGGCCAGCAGGAACTCTGGGATTCAGTTTAGTAAAACTATTACACTTAGCAAAATTATTTCTGCCAGCAATAATGTTCTCAGTGTCACAGAACAGCAAGAGAAAAACCTAATTTGTGGATAAAGGAATCTGAGAAAATAGGAAGAGAATCAAATAAATTAATTAAAAACCCGTAAATTAAATCTAACTGATTTCTTAGGAAGAAATGAGCTACAGGCAATGGCATGGCATATTCAGTGGTGGCAGGTTTCTAAAGGAATTATTTTTAAGAAACATTGATTGAAAAACATTAATGCTCAAAGCATGACTCCTCAGAGCTGATGCTTACATTTATGAAATCAGTGGAAAGTGGCTCAGCTTCACACTGGGACAAGCAGTGCGAGCTACAAGTGGCAGAGACCAGAAGTTGCACTGGATCCCAATAGACATGCAATGCCTCCATTGTCATCTATTTTACCCACCTACTGATGATATTATTCTCTCTTAAGCAGCCTTTCCCCTACCCTGTACTTTCTTCCTACCAGCACTGAGGCATATGGAGACATGATAAGGCAGAACAGTGATCTAAACGTTAAAGACTAGCATTTTCTACATTAAATGCAATTTAATCTTAGAATATATTTCATTTCTGTTTATTGTATTTCTTTATCTTAGTCTAATTTTTAACTAAGGGTGTTCATTTACAGAATTACAGAATGGCTGTGGCTTGCAGGCATCTCTGGAGATCATCTAGCTGACCCATCAAAGCAGTGTCTCTTGGATCAGGTTGCCCAGGACCATGAATATCTCCAGGGACAGAGACTACACAAACTCTCTGTGCAGCGTGCTGAAGTTGACCACCCTCACAGCAAAAATGTGGAGTTTTTTTCAACATTTAAGTGGAATTTACTGTGATTCAGTTTGTGCTCATTACGTCTTATCTGCTCACAGGATACCTCTGAGAAGAGTCTGCCTCTGTCTTCTTTACTCCTATCTGGTTTATATACACGTGTATGTGTATATTCCCCCCATTTGCACACCCCTCATCTCCTCTTCTCCAGACCAGACAGTCACAGCCTCTCCTGACAGTCAAGTTAGCTTAGTCATTGCACAAGAGCGTGTATCATTCTGAAATTATATTAACCCTAAGTATATTAACTTAATCTTTGCATACTATAAATGGTGTGAAGAGACACCAGAATGAGCCACAGTCATGTTGAAGAATTATGGGATAAGCTATCTGGATATCACTTCAGATGATTTTGGATTAAGACTTCTCTAATTACATTAAATTGCTGCCATTTCTGAAGTTTGAGATGGCCTCAATTTCCTTGGAACATGGTTTTCTGTATCTTGTTCTTTCTCATCTCTTTTTGTCCACTACAGCCCAGTGTTTGACATTTGTATGATTTTAAATCTTTAATCATGGCTTTGTTGTGTCAGAGACTTGACTTCGTGGCTTTCTGTCGGAGGCCTAAAGATGGCTGGTTTCTTTTCTCTGTTCCTCGTATGCTCCTTGCATAGCTGTGATAACTGAGAAGAAAATGCCTTCATTACCATGGATTTCTGTTTCACTTCATAAAGGTGAAAATTACCAGCCAACCCTTTAATAAGTTAAAGATGAAGCTTTTTCTCATCTTCTGTGTGCAGTGTCATGAAAACAAATTCAGAGACATTTCAGTCTGAAGCTGCTGACTAAATCTGACCTAAATGTTTTATTTATTTTGGTTATTCTAAAACTTTCTTTCTTGAAGATTATGATAGAATCTTTCCACATTACATTTAGATTGCCTCTCTGTAGCTAAGAGCTTATACCTCTAATGATTCTTACAGAAATGCAAATTAAATATCCAAAAGTGCAGCTACCTTTACTCTATCCATTCTGTTTATAAGAAGGGAAGAGCTCTTATCTCAAGATAAACTACTCCTTAGTCTTCTTTGTATTGGGCAGCATGTTGTAATGGTTTTGGCTGGGCAGGCTGGTCATTTGCTTTCCAGTGAAATGAAAATATTTTATGAATTGAGTGCTACAGCTTCTTAAACAGCAAGGTCTGCACTCCTGCCTCTCAGCAAGGAGCAACGTTGTTTTCTCAAAGAGAATCTACTTGCGTTTGACTAGATACGAACCGAGATCACAAATATCTGACCTCAGGTAACCTCAAAACTTCAAGACAGTACCAGGCTTAGGTACAAAACAGGGAAAACCTCATGATGTCTTGACAGTGTTTCTTGAGATTCTGAGGTTACTTGTAGTCAGATAGTTGCAACCTCGCAAACATAAGCATGATACAGAATAAACACAGGCATCAGCCCAGTTTTTGGCTCTGACCTGGGGGAGCTGGATGGGATTACAGAGCAGTAACAACCTGCTCAACAGAGGAAAGACTCTTAACAGGCTCTTAGCATCAGACTAGTTACTTCTTGGCTACAGGAGGGAGGCTAAGACCAGGTAAAAGCTACCAGGCATTGTTTTTTACAACAGAGAAATCCCCTCAATGGAAACATTTGCTGTTTATGATTCCCTGTAACAGACTGCATCAGCTGTTCCTGCCTGGTGGTTTGATGGCAGAGCAACCATTACCACTGCATTTTCAGCTCCTTGTGCATGCAGGAAGCCAGCAGGAGCAAGAACATTACTCTTCTTGACATCTGGTTTGTAGGGATTTGGAGGTAGTTGTGGTATTTGGCACACCATAGCACTGATCCCCCAGAGCTTCAAGAGGATAACTTCAGAGGACATTATGGCATCAGATGACGAGAGGAGAAAGAAGCACAGCAGCAATGATACTTTTTTGCTGCTGGTATTGCCTTTAAGGAAACTCTTGAGGCTTCGACAATACAGTTGAAAAAGGCAAAACCAAAAAAAAAAAAAAAGCCATTATCAGCACTCCCATGATTTTTAAATAAAACTTACATTGCAGGTTTGCTCTTGTGTTATTGTTTTAGGCCCAGCTGGCAATTAAGCACCATACTCCCTCTTGGTCATTTCTCCCACTCCCCACCTCCATGGTGGCATGGGTGGAGAATTGGGAGAAAAAGGTAAAACCTCATGGGTTAAGATAAGGAGAGTTTAACAGAACAACACAAAGAGGGAAGAAACAACAGTAATAGTAATATATGAAGCAGTGATGTACAAAGCAACTCCTCACCACCCAGAACCCACCATCTGGACCACTGCTGTGCCTGCTTCCACAGCCAGCTTCCCCCTTATAAACTGGGCATGACTTCTGTATGGTGTTGAATATCCTATTGGCTGGTTTGTTTTGGCTATCCTGTCCGTGCCTCCTCCCTTCTTGAGAAGATTAATCTTACCCTAGATGAAACCAGGATGTCTTGAAAACTTACACCATAGCTGATGATCCAAAGAAGAAGCTTAGTTGCTGAAGAAATCTTTTATTTCTTCTGTCTTCTGTGCTTCAAATTGTTGTATAACCGTTGTTACAATGGGAGACAGAGGAGCTGTGTGTGTGTGGAAAGGAGAAGTCATGTGCCACATGCTTATTCATTATATGAGCAGTGGATAAGAACAAGACTTCAAGAGCATATTACCAAGTGTATTTTCCTAACTGTTGACTGGTAAACTTCTTAGAAGGGGTTTTATTAGCACAGTTCTGGAAAGCCAGGCATTTTTGAAGTGAGTCAGACTGCACATTAAGAAATCTGGGAACACTGGAAATGTTTCTAGGGTGTCTTAAAGTTTTAACAAAAATTTAGTGAACTATTTTTTTTTAGTGAAATCTGTTTGGAGGTGGTGAGAGGAATCCCTTAATCACAATAACTAGTGGCTTTGCAAATCTCTAATGGATGCCACAGTCCCAAGTCCAGTTGCCGTGGAGGTTTGAGAAAACCAAGGTTTTCTCACATAGCTTCCTAACAACTCTGACTGACGATCTCTTGTTAGTGTTGCTGTCCTCACTAAGTTGTGTGTGGTCTTGGAAAAGTAGCTGGTTTATGCAAAATACAAAGAATTTAGACAAAGTTCCCTAAGGTATGATGACCTGTAAGGTGCTGTCATTTTTAAAGTTTCTAAAGTTAGTAGTAATACCTCTACGTTAGTAATAGTATTTTTATTGTTTTATAAAAGACACTTTTTTTTTCTTTTTGAGTTTTGGAAACATGTAACTCTGGTAAGCTACTGCAAAGGACCATTGCTAGCAGAAGCTTTATGCTTCTTTACATTTCTTTACCTGACAAACAGCATAAATATGATCTTCTAAGTGATTCACTTGGATGGGACAGTTTTCTGCTATTTGTCCAATGAAAAATTGGTGAAACATTGTGTAACTTGTGGGAACTTCTCTTTCCCGCAAACCTCAAAAATAATGACTGCCCTAAGTCTGCACACGTAGACCTTAGGAAATATCACCAGGTTTGGTGTGAAAAGGAATCATTGAAATGGAAGCTGACATCATCCCTCCATGCTCTATTACTAGCTGACGTGTTCCACTGCAAGGCTTGGTTATGGTAGCTGTTGTCTCCAATAGGATGCTCATATGGGTGCTTTGGATAGGTGAGGCTATGCTTCTAACCCTGAGCTCTCACTTATGTCTTACGTTTGCCTGCCCACTCCTCTCCAGCTAAGTAAGTGCAGGCTTCCTGAAATGTGGTTGAAGGAAACAACGGAGAAGAGATGCCAGACAGTGGCTGTGGCTGCTGCATAGCAGCATGCTAATGAAAAGCCTCGAAAAAACATCCTTAGGCAGACCACACAGAGGTGCATCTCTCCACCAGGAGCACCGGGATGGGAAATAACTCTCTGTCCCTTTCCAGTTGCACATCACCGTGGGCTCATCCACAACATACAACTGCCATGGCCCCAGGCAGAAAGTTTTTCTTCTTTTCCATCCCCTCTCCTTTGACTCACTTTCTTGCGGAGCAGAGACATGCCCAGGGACACAGAGAAGCACTTTCACTTCATGCAGCTGCAGATGAGACTGTAGACAAGGTTGGCAGCAGAGCTCTGCCCTAGCAGGAAAGCTGTCTTGAATAGAAAGTAAAACATCTTCAGACCCCTCCTTTTACCAGCTTAAGTTCCTGTATCATTGTTTTAATTACTGGAACTTGTTTTGTAATTGATTATTTTATTTTATTTTCTAGCTTATTCAGTTTAATTTTTTTTTTTTTTACTGCTCTTATTTTTCTTTCTTTACTAAATGTAGGAGAAAACTGCTGTGATGTCAATACTCTGTATAAAAAGCAGGCCTGAGATATAGATCATCATAAATTTTTATTCCATCCAAACAAAAAAGGCAAAAAACATACCTAGCAGTTTTTACAAGTTTAAACAGTTGACAGAAGGTAGTCTATTGAAGAGGTTTCAATAGAAGGAAATTACACAACTTTTTTGCTAAACTAGTACTATTTTTATTTTCCCAAATGCATTACCATTACAAAGGAAAGTAAATTATAATTGTCAGGTGTCTGTCCTGGGATAATTTTGGTATCTTATCTGCATATAATGGTGTTCTGATGCATGCATACGCATGACTTCGTGCATTCCTGTTTGTGACAGGTGCTGGAGAAGACTTTGTTGTGCCTCTTGCAATTGAAGAAAGGAAAGCAGGATGTCAGTAGCCAAAAACCAAGCCTTTCAATTAATATTAAATTTGCAGATGTCTATGGATTTCAACTGTCCCAACATTTTTGTTATCTCCAGATAAATCTGCCTGGTATGAGCCTGCTCTGTACAAATGAGAGTGAAACTAGGTGGTCCCCAAAAGCAAAAGGTCTGTGATGGTCTAAAAGCCTGTGGCTAGGTGGATGGAAACTTTGACCTGGTATACTATTACTTGATTTGTGTGGTGTGCAGCATCAGCCCTGTGAGAGCTACTCAGGGAGAAAATAACATCTGCTGTATTACTAGCTGGCAAACCTTTTTGTAGTTATAATCAAGCAGCAATTATTTTGTTGGAGGGTAAACAAGATAAACAGTCCATGAACAAACAACTGCAACATCATTTCTTATTCTACCGATAGAGATGTAGGGCAGGGCCTAAAATAAACCTTCTGCTTGCTTTTAAAGCATCCCTAGTGAAAGCTGAACCAGAAGAGACTTTTTGGGATTCGTGGGAGCTGATGCTGCTACACTTACCTCTGCAAGCTCAGACTCTTTGTGCCCTGGCTGGAGATCCCTTCTTCGTTGTTTTTCAGCAAAAACCTCCGGATCAAAATAATCCCCCTACTGGCCCCAGCCATTTCTATGAAGTTTGTTTTGAGAAGAATTTAGTTTCCACCCAATTTGGCTTTTTCAAACCATGCCCCACTGAGAAGCATTTTCTATGATAATTTGGCACTCAGTGGCCATGAACTGCTGCTGTGCCGTTGCCCTTGGCTAACTGTGGCGCTTGTGACCTGAATGAGGACCACAGGACTTCCTGCAAGCCCTCGCACAAAGACTGAGTATCACTGACAGCAGGTTCAAACAGCAGTCTCAAGAAACACTTAAAACTGGTCTTTTGACTTGGCTGCTTAACTCAGGGCACATGTATAGTCTATTTCAGCCCACCGAAAGTCTCAGTATTGTATTTCTTTATACTTCATATTTGTTGAGATTGAGCTTTGCTAAGCTTGAATAGTTTTGATTTGACTGCACACACATATTTTTGTATAAGTCATCTGGCATTTTAACAGATTTTATTAATACTGCTTTCTAAAAATGAAACTCTTGACCTGTTGGTAGTAGATCTCTTCTTCTAGCTTTTGCTTCTTTCACTTTATTTTGCTCTAAACTTTCTCCAGTTCCCACCTTCTGCTTTACATTCTTTACCAGAACTCTTCTTTACTTCCAGATAATGCACTTGTATTACACCTTCTACTATCTACAACTTTTCCCATTTCTTTGTTCTGTTGTATTTTTTAAGTACTTTGGCCCACGAGAATGTAGCAGGTACACAAGGTCGTTAGAGGTGGGAAATAGAGCAGATGATGAAAGCATGCTGTAACTTTGTTTTACAGTGGAAGTTAAACTAAGTGAAATAATGGTCCCTCCTTGCCTTAGGGTCTTAGGTGTTTCAGCTTCTGATGTGAGGATAGAGCACTCTTGGAAGCATGTATATGAGTAGGTATTTTATGCCATTAACGTAAGGGCTTATGAGGCTGATGAGGAAATGGGCACTATTAGCCTGTTAAATCCTAGCTGTCTTTTATGTGTGTTGAATAATTTTATAATTGCTTTATACTCAAAAGTTCTTTGTAACTTACATGCAGAGTCTCTATGTGTGTAGATTTAAGCAGCTGTACAAACTGATAATAGGTGGTAATAAAACCTCCACAGACAGAGAAAAAACGGTGGAGCAAAATATTTCTCCAGAACAGTTTGTTGCTACTATATCTGTTGAAGTAAAATGCAAAGCTACCTGAAATAACATTTGGAAAAAAAACACTTAGAAATCTGAAGTAATTTTATGAGACCTTTTCCATGGAAAGAACATGCAACACTCTCTGCAGAAACAGTATTCAAGCAGATAGACCAGTGCTGTGGTAAGAAAGTCCTCTTGACATTTCATGGTAAACCTGTGCCATCCATGACAACTATACTACTGTTGCTGTACTTTCTCCAAACCTCTTCGATGCAATTCTGTAATTCTACACTTCAGTTTTTAAAGTTTAGAGGGACTAGAAGGAACAACATGTGTTTCCCTCTGTGTGCCTTTGGTATACTATAGCCACTAAATAACTGTTTGTGCTTTTAGGTTGTCTGTATTTTGCTTGCAGACTATCTCTGAATGACTAAATTGACCCAAAAGAGGGACAGTAGTTGATTATTAAGCCCTTTTACCCCATCCACTTGTCACAGCTATTTGGGAGTACTTTGGCTGGCGATAGTATCAATGCTGACATCAGGTTTTGCTTGCAGTCATTGTCTTTAATATGTGCAGAAAAATGCTAGGACAAATAAACCTGAACACTGGCAAGACCATTGACATTAAACTTCCTGGCAAATCAGAAGTTTCCTTTAGGTGCAGCTGCTTTAGTCATAATGAGTGTAGAGGAGTTGAGTGGACTATTAATGTTCTGAAGTTGAGAAATAAGTGTCATTTTTTGTTTCATTCTGAATGCTGCTAGTTGAACTATATCGTGCAAATAGCGCCACATGGGAGAAGCTGGTAGAGGTGACAAGTGTATCAGTGCTTTCTTCGGTGTTGGGTCTGTATGGACAGTTTTCCTTCACCGGCCATGTAGATTCCCAGCAGATTTAACAAATTTGTATTTCACTCAGGGCTTTTTTCCTTCCTGCCTGGTTCCACTGTTGCTGTTCAGCTGTGCTGATAGAAAACAATGAAAAGTATGTAAAAAGTCTAAGGAAAAATGCTCGGGAATGTCTTTTACTAGCTGGTTAATAAATATTTCTTTCAGAATTTTTGTACGGAAGCTCTAATTGCTTGCTGAGCAGTTTGGTGTCAAATTTGGAGACTAAAATTTATCACTGAAAAGATAACTCCTGCAGAGTTACATGCATTTCTCATGGCAATTTTTGTCATATAGTTACTCACAGCATGTCCAATACATCATTACTAGAACAACGTCTAAAGTCCCTGTTTCAAAATCTAACACCTGGAATAGATCTGATACTATATCTACATGTAACTCTGTCTAAAGTCATCACCTATATAAGATTCCTGATTTGATATCAGAGCGACAACGAATGCAGAAAAAATTATGAAGGAGTTTATAACAAACAAGTGCATGGAAAATGATTTCAATTGTTTATTGTATTTACTTTAAATTAGCTGGTGTGGGCTACAATCAGATCCCTGAAAGTCCACTAGAAGTAGAATTTGGGAGGATATTTATGTTATAATAGCTATTCACAACTGAGATATGTATCCTTCGTGTTCTCTACTCTCCATCCCAAACATACTGAATTATAAGGATATACAGATATATTTGCTATTAAAATATGGAATTGTCCTGCAAGTAGTTACTGAACAAATATTTCCAAAAGCCTTACTCACTGTGATTAATCTACAGTTTTCTTAAGTTCTCTGTAAAGGAGAAGTTGCATTGTAAAATACTGAACAGTTAATGTATAGTATCATAAAATAATCTGTTAATAAATACGAACATTGCACAGAGGACCTCTATGAAATGTTCAGTCAGACAACTGATGTTTATAGCCTCCTGTATTTAAAAAACATTACTTTTACAGACTTATAATGTTAATCATGTATTTTAAAACAATTTGCTCACTTGGAGAAAACAGTTCTGCTGTCAGTGTTATCAACTGAGAAATCCCACGTACTGATTTTGGACGCCTCCTGCAAGCCTCCAGAAGGACTTAGTTCTTTCAGAGTCGATCAAGTGATGCAGTTGTGGCAGAGGATGATTTTCTCAGCTGCAACTCTTGCAGTCATGCATGGCTGACTGAGGTGGAAGAATTATCATGAGGAGTGTTTTCCTTACTTAAAGTGTCCTACTCTTATTGTGAAAGTGTAAGATTCAGTTCTATTTGTAAACAACTGAAGCATAATATCTGCAATACATCATGTAAAGTTATAATCACTGTCAAAACGACAAGGCAACATCACAGAAAGTGACTGCTGCAATTTGACAGAGGTGGTGATCAGGCTCTGAAACTGTTTTCTGCTTGCATATTCATGATTTCTCTCTATAATATGCTACAGTTACCGTGTGAGTTACTCTAAGTGGATGTTTTAACATGAGTAGACTGACACCTTGTATGTTGAGGTTTGCAAGTCTGCTCTTTAACACTGTTCCTGCAACCTTTTTCTCCAAGTGTCTAACTCCTTACATGCAGACTTAGTTGTGTGACACATGAAAGAACACATGCATGCAGTAGTGCACCAAACAATTGCATCCATGATGCCACAATTGTGATGGTGCTTTATTGGTTGGTTTTTGTTTTTTACGATACCCCAGTGTCAGCCACCATATGGTCCACCCCACCAGTAGCTGTGAGTGGTTGGTGAACACTCATTCAGCAGTAGCAGAGAAACGTGCTTCAGTGTGTGCCCATGAATAGACCATTTGTCTGAGCTGCTCTCTGGCCTAGGGTAGCTCTTTGTAAATTGGCTCTTTTATTAGCTAATTATTTGACTGGCTTTTAGGCAGCTACTTCCAACACGCTGTGCCATAACCACAATAGTTACTGGTGAGCGAATGGTAAAATTGTGGAGAATTGCAGAAAACCCCCTACACCTGTATTGTGTGGCGATGATCTGTCTCTATGTCTGATGGTGAATATTTTATTTTCATTCAAGCTAAAGAGAGAAGTTTGGAGGGAATAAGGCAAAGACAATATCTATTCCTATTCTTCCTTTCACCGTATTTCTGACACAGTCACAAGAGTTGGGCAATTTTCCAAACAAAAGTTGATTTTGTTTTCTTTCCCCAGGAAGTGACGGTTTATCAAAACGTGAAGCTCTATACAACAAGTACATTCCTGGCGTATTTCCACACAGTATAACTGCATACTCAGTGGGCCAGAAAGGAAGTTACTCAAAGGGGCATTTGTGAGGAGTGTGCAAGACAGATGAGGGTATTGCACAGTAACACCTGTTCAGCTCCTTACTCTGATCCTGCTGTTAAACATACACAGAAAAGTTTAAACTTGGTCTCAGTGCAGAGGGAGAAGGGATGGGGTGTATAATCTTAGAAATATCTTGTGCAATAAGGAACTACTAATTTGACTCTCACCTCTGTTCAGGAGCGAAGGAAGTGTATACTAAAGGGTCTAATCCGAGACTCAGATGCATGTGAAGAATCCCAAATTTACAGTTGCTTTGTCCCCTTACTGTCTTATCTCTGACCTATCTCAAATCACACCCTTTCCATCAGCTTGCTGGGTCCTTCTGCCCATGTTTTCATGACAGAAAATCTAGAAATCTTACAACCTCTAGTGCTGATTTCCATGGAGTTCTCATGGAAAGCCACCATGCACAACTGCTGTAAGGATTTGAATAATGTCTTTTGACTTAAATATGGTTCTGTTTCAAAGGAGAGGACTCTGCAAAGTGGGTAAGCTTGCAAAATGTGCCCTGGACTGCTGAAAACTCACTTTTCTGCATGAGGAACAGCAGCTAAGATAAAAGGCCACTTTGACTTTGCCCTCTTAGTGCATCTACTGGAAACAGTTCTGTGTTTGTGGGACATGAAGCATGATGAAATCACGTGACTGGAGTATCTGCTGTACCCAAGATTAAGGAAATAGGTCTTGGTATTTTGATAAAACCAGTCAGCTGCAAACCTAGACTTTCAGACCGGTATGGGGGAAGATCCATACGGCAACACCAAAGACTACTTGCAGCATTTCTACAGTTCCAGTGCAGTTGCAGCAGCACCCACAGAAGTGTTCAGCTGACCAGAAAGCTTTGCTTGTTAAGCTCATTTTTGTTGGGTGCCTAAATGCATTTAAGAAGATGGATGGAACTCCAAAAAATCTGCTCCTTTCAGGACACAGCATGTGACCTTTCAAATGTCGTCCTGTTTGCCCAGACTCCAGACCAACAGGCAGCTGGCTAGAAAGTGTGAAATCACATGAAATGGCCAAGCTTATCAAACCTCGCTGTTAACAGAGCGAAGTCCAAATGACTTTGCATATTTGCTGCTGTAGAGACGTAGTCCCTCTTTTGTACCTGAAGAGAGAGCCTTCAGTAAGCTCCATGTCCAGGGGTGACATTTACTCACTTCTTCTCAGCATTTGTGTCCTTTAGTGCCCTCAGAGAGTGGCTTCATTTTGTCAACAGGACAGTGTCTGTGGCACGCTGCTGAGCTGCTGCTCTGCATACATTCTGCTCTGTTTGCTAGTCAAATAACAATCACCAGAGAGGTCTTTCACCACTTTCAACTACCAAAGGGCTTTTTCCAAAACCCAACAGTCCCACAATGTCCACTGTGGCATGGCACGGCAGGATGCAGCTGGCAAGACAGAAATTTTGTGACCCTTCTCCTTTTACATTAAAGTGTACGAAGCACAAAAGGTTCATCTCAGACCCTGCATTGATATTTTACTGGAAATAGCCAATAGGTCAGACAGCACCTTTTAGCTAAGGTTACATACCTCTCTGCTTGCTCCCTCCAGATTCAGTGGTTTGCCACAGTGTCTTCCCTGGGAGGAAAGCCGCCCTAGACTTCTGGGGTGGCTTCTCTTAGCCAGCAGCACGGGCTTGTGCAAACAGGTCCTACAGCCAGAAAGTGACCTCTTAATGTAGGTGCAGCCCAGTCTGAGCTACGCTTTCTAGGGAAGAATGGTTCTTAAAACATTTTGAAGTTATATTGTGGCTTGTGAGGGACTGTTGTTGTTGCTTCAGCTAATCTGAAATAAACAACAGAGCAGGACAGGCGTTGGAGTTTCAGTTTCACACTGAATGCATTTCTTTTCTAAATCCAGGCAAAACATCAGCTTTCCAGTGATGAAGCTTCAAAAAAGTGTAAAAACCCACCTTGTCCGATCTAAAATGTTTAGTTGTGTTTTATGTTTGGATGTTATGCTTTGATTTTTTTTTTCTTTCTTTGGCTTTTAAATTTTACTTCTTCATAAATAAATACATATATAAATATGAAAGAATGCTAAAGAGTTTCTGGTTAGCACTGAGACTGGCCTCCCTCAAAAAAGGTTGTACTTACACTGTATAGTTATGATTCTCTATCACAACGACAGTCATTCCAGTATTTCATGCAAGCATCTCATTTTGCTAATGTTAGCACAATGTATTGTGGAAGATGCCTGGAATATGCATTCCAAACATCCCGATAAAGTCAGTAATTCTAGACTGGTAAGGGGTGTTTCTCCTATAATTCCATAAATAACAAGAAATAATTTATGTGTGGGTAGATCCTCCCAGTAACTCTAAAATAGTGTTAATTCAAGGTTTTTCTCTGTGCTCAATGTGGTTACATTTGTTACAGAGTCATCAGTCTGGAGAGTGTGCTTATTATCCAGAAATCCACATGGTAGCATGTGCTCCTGTGTTATCTTGGGAATTGAGATGGATAACCTGCATCAAACACTGCCTGATTCCCTGTTCATTCCTACATGGTTCTGTTTCTGGACTTCACAAGCTAATTCCTCTCACAGTTCTTTAGCTTTTGTGATCAAAGTGTAGCCTTTGTTCTGATCCAGTCCAGTTATTCTCAGCTGCAGGAGGCAGGGAAGAATAATAACATACTAGTGAATTTCCTGCTCAGACTACAGGCTGGGTTGTCTTTTCAGACACAGGAGGCATTAGCTGTAGTTAATACCACAGAAATCTGAATGTTTGCATCACTGGATCCATCCTGAAGGTCTGAAGCCAGAAGTTTGCAGAACTTTCACCGTGGGGAATCTGTTTACCCTTCTTGTTCGCAAGCGTTAGCATCTTCCAGAGAGCTTCTTCTCTCAGGCAGAACAATCCCTGTAGCTGCTTTGGCTGAAAAACCAACTCCATTATTTGGAAGGGGAAATTGCCTGGTTTCCTTCTCTTCTGTGGCTGCTGTAGGCATTGCAGTGCCTGACAGTGTGTGTCCAAGGATTTCATGTGCTTTCAGTATTCTCCCCGTGGACCAGGCACTATATAAGGACTTCATCGACTTTTGTGGGCTCTGAATTTATGTTAAGTATAGTTCTGTTTTGTTGAGTTGTATCTCAGGGACACTGTACTGAAAGACTTAGGCATCCCTTTCCGGGTGAAGCCTGATTGGTATGTTGCCTGGAGGCGGGGCAAGGCAAAAATCCCCTAGAGGGACTTGGATGTCCCATTTCAGGCTCCAGAAGGAACAATGTATCTGCATTCAGAGACATCCTGATAAGACAGGAAGAGTGGTATTATAAAAAGGAAAGTGTTAATGACACATGAAAAAGCCGATGTGTCTAATGAGCATAACCCAGTAAATTCCTAACAGAAGACTACCCCTTCATATTGCTCTTTGAAAGACAGTCTGACGAGGTCATGGTTATTGACAAAAAGAAAATCACAGCACCACTGTAACACAGACTCCCCAAGGTTGCGTTTTGTGTCTGTACACCTGGAACATTCATGAAGCGTGGCAGTACAGCATACAACACAAACTGGTTTTTTGCCACAGGCTGGGTACGATAACCGTTGCCTCCTGTGAGGGAGCAGCCAGCCCTTAATACTGTGATTGCCAGTCTTAAAACAAACATGAGGATGTTCTTTTTCCCCTGTCTGTGTAGTCTAGAAAATATTTGTGATCACTCACATTTCAGAAGAGGTGACTGCAAGGAAGATAATTTTTACTAAGTCATGATCTATTTTTGCAATTCTACCACTTTTTAAAGATGTCGTACATTGATGTGAGACCTTTCACATTTTGGAATTATGATCTGATAAAGTTTGTTTGTTAGTGCTAATAACCTTATCAGTTTTTAGCACATATTAGAACTGTCTGGGAAAAAAAAAATCCATTGTTTGCAAAAATGAAAAAAATTCAGTTTGTAAACAATGGAAATGTTTTGTAGGAATTTTCCACATTTAGGCAAAAGAAATCAAAGACCTTTAATGTATTTTCAGTTTTCATATGTCAAAGCATTTCATAAATGTCAAAAGAGCTTTTGCTTCAATATATAGAGTATATTAATGTCCTGCACATGTGTATATTACGTTGTAATAATACATGCTTAATAGTCCACCTTTAAAGAGGATTCCCTTTAAAGAGCACAAGATGATTTAATGGTGTTGGCAATTGTTTAGAAATTATGAAATTAATATTCTGGGGGGTTAATTTCAGGGTAAAATTTTAATTTCGTGGTAAATATATGAATCTTGCGACTTTTTGTTTCTGTATGAAGTAGTATTTTTCACTTGAGTGCTAGCAGTGTCTCCAGAAAAATTAATGAGTTTTCATCCTTTTTTGGGGGTGAAGAACTAATGGTGAATGACCTGTCCACAAGATGGCAGTGGCGAGTTGTGAGAGTTTTGGGAAAAGTGGCGTGGAGACAGAAAAACCTCTAAGAAAATAGAAGTCACAGGTTTGATAAACCAAAGAGTATAAGGATATTGCAGAGTCTCAGGGAAAACTCCAGCTACAGTTCACTCTTCTGCGGCCAGACAAAACGGCATGTGTTTTACTGTAAGATCATGTACCACGGTGCTTTAGACAGCAAGCCAAAACTGCCTGGAAGATCTAATAACAATCATCGCATAAGGTATTTTTTAACTGAACTGTGTGTGTCTGTGAGTGAAAATTTCTCACATACATATTTTTTTGTATTTGTACATCTGCAAAGAGTTCACGTTTGAAGTTTGCTGTTTAACAGAATAGTTAAATTATTTTGCCTGGAAAAAAAAAACGAAACTCAAGCAGAAAAGACATCTCAGTACAAATGTAGTGATTGGTACATTAAGGAAAGTTGTATTTTATTAAAAATTAGTATTTTATTATGCCAAATCTTGCTCTGCATCTCCTTCAAATCAATATTAAAAAATCCATGTACGATGGAATGCTGCATCGCAGTGAGTTGCCATGAACATACAAGAAAAAGCCTTTTCAGTTGTGATGGGAACCATCATCAGAATGAATACAACGATATTCCCTGTTCCTGACTGAAAAATACAAACACATTTCCCCACCATCATCAGAAAAATACTGAAGTTCTTTTCACCTCTGATTTAATCTAAGCTTGGCAAAATAACGAGTGGGAGTAGGGGAGCCGAAATAGCAAATCCTGAGCATTAGGCAAAGGCTGATTTTTACCCTTTTTCATACTAAGCAGGGCAGCTTGGACTCTCTATCTGTCTCTCTACACAGACGTGCATGGGCACGCATGCACGCTCTAATTATTCCCAATTTTTGCAACCCTATTTCCCAGCAGAATGTACACCTATATTCTTATGTATTAATAGTTTATGATGAAAATGCAAAGAATAAATATTTTCTGAAGGTGTTGGTAGACAGTAGGTCTCCATCTAGTGAAAAGCAGCAGTCTGCAGACGCAGGGAACAAAGCCACCTTATGGTGGCTTAGGAGCTGTCTGCCTGGTCTAGGCCCCCACCTAAATGGCAGACAGCTCTTTTTGAAGGATGGCAGATTTACTAGATGTAATACAAAGCTTTCCTGAGGTATTTGTATGAGGGAATAGCTCATCCAAATAGATCACAACTAAAGTAAATAATGGCCATTCAAAAACCATGGCCTGGCCACACACAGCATGTACGTTTGCTGGTGAAGGGTCACACTCAAATACCTCTGTCTTTCCAAAACACGAGAGGGGTGGCTGAGGACATCCACTTTTCAGCAATGAATTGTATCTGAGAGAGCAAACAGGCTCTTCGTACTTTTTTAGAATGATAGAATCCTATAAATGTTTAGGTTGGAAAAGAGGCTTAAGACCACCAGATCTGACTGCTAGCCTAACACTGCCAAGTCCACCACTTAACAACATCCCTAATCATCTACGTATATCTTTTACACATCTACATATACATCTTCTAAGTACCTCTAGGGATGTTGACTTGACCACTTCCCTGGGCAGCCTGTTCCAATGCTTGACAACCCTTTCTGCAAAGAAATTTTTCCTAATATCCCTGGCACAATTTCCTCTCATTTTATTGCTTGTTACTTGGGAGAAGAGACCAACTCCCACCTCAATACAACCTCATTTCAGGAGGCTTCCCTGAGCCTCCTTTGCTCCAGGCTAAACAATCCCAGTTCCCTCAGCCACTCCTCACAAGACTTGTTTTCTAGACCCTCACCAGCTTCATTGCTCTTTTCTGGACAAGCTCCAGCACCTCAGTATCCTTCTCGTACTGAGGGCCCAAAACTAAACACAGTATTCAAGGTGTGCCAAGTACAGGGGGACAATCCCTTCCCTCCTCCTGCTGGCCATACTACTTCTGATACGAGCCAGGATGCTGTTGGCTTTCTTGGCCACCTGAGCACCCTGCTGTCAAGCAACACCCCCAGGTCCTTTTCTGCTGGACAGTTTCCAGCCACGCTTTTCCAAGCCTGTAGGTTGTTGTGACCCAAGTGCATAACCTGGCATTAGGCCTTCATTCATTGGCCTTAACCCATCAATCTAGCCTGTCCAGATCCCTCTGTAGACCTTCCTGACCCTCAAGTACATCAACACTCCCACCCTATTTGGTGTCATCTGCAAACTGACTGGGGGTGCACTCGATCCCCTCATCCAGATCATTGATAAAGATGTTGAAGAGGACAGGCCCCAGTACTGAGCCCTGCGGAACACCGCTGGTGAGTGGCGCCAACTGGGTTTAACTCCATTCCCCACCACTCTCTGTGCCCAGCCATCCAGCCAGTTTTTGATTCAGTGAAGCATACAGCCATCCAGCCATGAAAGCCAGTGTCTCCAGGAGAATGCTGTGGGAAACAGTGTCAAAGGCTTTACCAAAGTTCAGGCAGAAAACATCCACAGCCTTTCCCTCATCCACCAAACAAGTCACTTTGTCAGAGAATGCTATCAAGTCAGTCAAGCAAGATCCGCCTTTCATAAACCCATGCTGACTGGGCCTGATCACCTGGTTGTCCAGTATGTGCCACATGATGGCTCTCAGGATGATCTGCTCCATGACCTTCCCTGGCACCAAGGTCAGGCTGACAGGCCTGTAGTTCCCTGGATCCTCCTTCTGGCCCTTCTTGTAGATGGGCATCACATTTTGCTAACCTCCAGTTAACTGGGACTTCCCTGGACTAGTCAGGACTGCTGCTAAACAATTGAAAGTGTCTTGGTGAACCCTTCCGCGAGCTCTCTCAGTACCCTTGGTTGAATCTCATCCAGCCCCAGAGACTTGTGTGTATGTCTAAGTGGTTTCCTAGGTTACTAACCTGTGCAACAGGTTGCTCTTGGATTATGGGGGCTTCATTCTGCTCTGTGTTTCTTCCAGCTCAAGGGGCTGAGCGTTCAGAAAACTGGTCTTACTATCAAAGGCTGAGGCAAAGAAGGCTTTCTTCTGACATTGCAAATTCAAGTATCTATTTTGCAGCTTCATGATTGTTTTCTAAGAAGGTGACGTTACTGCAATGTCAAGTAAAGCATCATCTTGCTCTTCAGAAGCAAGAGGAGTTGTCAAACAGGTTCAAAGCCAGCAATGTGGCAAACTTGAAATTATTGGCCTTCTCAACTGCTGTGGAGTGAACAAGAAGAGGTATGGTAGAATGCAGGGGATGGGAGAAGCCTGAGGTGAGCCTTTGTATAACCTGAAGTTGCCCTGAATGTCCCTCCATCGTTATTACTCTGTCTGGGCTTTGAGAGTACTGTGATTTACAGAAATGCACATTTAGAGGTTAAAAAGACTGTGGAAGTCATCTCCTTATCGTTAAGCAAAGACAGATGTAGGCTGTGGCTAAAATTGCTTGCCTAAGCTGTTGGGAAAGAAATGCCAATGGAAAACAGGTCCCGCAAGTCATCCAAAACCTTCGTATCCTGAAAGTTTGAGATCATTTGCTAAATTCTAGCATAGCTTTCCCTATAATCCATCATCTGTGTGTGAAATCTTTTGTGCTGCCAATGACACAAAGGAGGAAGGAAAGGTCATGATTTTCTTCGTAAAAAATGATGCACTTATTTGAGGAAAATTTCCCTATTCTTCTACCCTACATGTCTTCTTTTTTAATTTACATTAAATGGAATCTATTGTTCTCTCAACCCTTCACCATCTTTTCTTTTTTTAAGCCTGTTTCAAACTCTTTCCAGCTTATCAATACATTTTTTAAAATATGGTGCCTGGAACCAGATGAATCACTCCTGGAGTCAGTATTTCTGAACTTCACTGATGAAGGAGTTCTCAGCATTGTTTTTACTGAAATAGTATTTACTGTAATTTGGTGTTTGGTTGTTTTGGTTTTATTTCACTATTGGCTAATGACGGAGGTCTCACTTGCTGTGCAGCTGCTGCATCCATTGAAAGCTGCGATGGATATTATATTTCCCGCAGACCTGTTTCTTGATCTTGACCACAATAACTTTTTTTTCTTTGTTGTGTTTTATGGCTTTCCTGCTCCATGCAAATTTTTGTTATCTCCATTTGCTCAGATGCAGATCCCATCTCCACTGAAATCATCAAGTTGTACTATTCACATCATTGAAAGTGAAATCAAGTTCTGAATACGTAAAAGCTGATTGATGCATCATTTCAGTACTATGCAAATGCTAATAAGGTATAGGCTGTATCTTCAACTTCTCTTGGCATGCGCTAGTTTTAACCTCTTACTGAACAAAAGTCAGATACCTCTATGTTTTCAAAAACACTTCATTGCAGCATAGAAAAACAGAGAAGATTTTGTTTGCCAAAGTGAAAGCTCACTTTATAGTTGTTAGATGTGCTTTTTGACTCATTACAGTGTCAAGCTGACACTGGTGTTTGGATGATTCAGACAAGGATGGGAAGAGTCTGATATCCATAAATACTCTTGTATTTCATTGGGGTAAGCTGGTTTGATCTTTTTTCATTACGGTTGTTCATTTTTTTTTAGTATATCAGCATGAATCATGAGTATGTGTACATATTCTCTCCCTTTCTGAGATTTTGGGGCTGACTTTGGACTTTCAGATGTTGCTAAAGGCAGAAAAAGCAAGAAATTATAAGAGCTGTACAGTGGAGTTAAAAGCCAACCAAGCAACCTTAGTTTGTACACATCAGTTTATCAGAAGAAAAATTTGTCTTGGCTCCTGAAATGAAGTGCCTGCAAGAAAAAACACAAAAGCTGAAGTTAAAAATGAGTTACCTAAAATGTATTTTTCACTTTTCTTCTGCCATAGTATTATCTCTTTGATATAGTATTTATCTCATCCAAATGCAGGTTTCCAAATAGAAACCACTGGTGCTGTACTATAAATGCATAATTTTCTTACTTTTCCATGTCTGCTACAGCATCCGGAAGAGTTTGAATGGTCTTATCTCCATTGTGAGTTGACTTAAACTCTTTTGACTGCATTGTCACAGAAGGAAAATATAGTCATAAAAATGTCTCCAGAAAGCTTTGTTTGGAAGTAGGATTTTTAAAAATCTGGGTTCCTGACAAACTTAGTAGCATAACAACGATTGCAAAGTACAGTTGAAGGGTGTGGGAATAGAATTGATTTTGGGACTTTTGATTCTTCTAATTGTGAAAACATAGTACATCTCCAATGTGATATTTCAGGTCTTGTTTGCTCTGTCTCACAAGCATGTGGCGGCTTGTAGTTAAACAAGGCAAAATAAATGGAACTGGCACATTCTTCTTTAAAATTCCTGTTGAGGAAGATGGATTAAAAATTGAAGGGAATGGTGGTGAAATGGATCATAGAGAGAATTATGTTACTTTTCATATTTACACAAGCATAAACAAGAACACAAATTGCTCAGCTTTTCATATTGGAGGATAATATTGTCTTGTATGTATTACACCGTAAACACCCCAAAAAGCTGTATGCAAAACTTTCAGTGATACCTGTTCACTTGGTTTTGGGAAGAAGTCTGAATCTAGGATGTGAGTTAGGCTCATATTGTAAAGAAATTGAACAAATCAATTTAAAACACCATTCAACTTTGAAAAATATATAGAATGTATGGTCTCATGAGTATTTCTTTTATCTCTTCATCATCTCTTAGTTTGGAGTAGGGCTACCAGTGCTTTCATCATCACTTTCTGAATTAGAAATTTTCTAAGTAGCGCAAATGAAAGAAGGTGGGAAAAAGAATGAATTTGGTATAACTTAGGGGATTCAACAGTCCTGTTTGGCTTTTAGCCTACAGCTGAAGTGAAATCTTTCCTCTGTCCCTCAGGTGTTCCCAGAATTTTAGTCTGCATTTGAATGAATCTGAGATTTTTTCAAGCCCTACCTTCCTCTCATTGAGAGGATCCACATTTTTAATTGTTGCTTGCAAGTTGAAGAGATTCACCAGGACACGTAAAAAAATTCACAAGGTTCTGTAGAAACATAGAGCAAAAAGACAATGCTGCTCCGAAAGAGATTATTGCTCTCTAATTTTTTAATTTTTAGATTTAAATAAAATGTGTGGCTAAAGTTCAAGGGTATATTTCACCTTTTCCCTTGGTTGTTTTTTAATAATATTTCCTTTTTTGAAACATGTTACTATCAACTATTTACTATCAAATTGGGCCACTCTGAAAAAGCCAAGAAAAAAAAAACCCAAACACTTGCATATAAATGCTACAAGCCCATGTTTTTAGATCCGCCAAGTTTTGGCTGTTTTCACATAAAAATTATTTGAACCCACAATTTTCTTACTATACCACTCTTCTGAAACATGCTTTTGGAGAAATATTTTAGAAAAGAGGAGTAAAAGCCTATGCGTGTGTATTCTTTACCAAGATTCTATCTTTAACGTTTTCTTTTAAAAGGTTTTCTAGAATTATTTTTCATCTCTTTACACATTTTCAGAAGAAAACCTTTTAGCCAAAAGCCTTAAATCTTGGACTGAGCACCTGGCCATGACATCCTCTGGAGTTTTTAATCACAGTGCCAGTGCAGTTGTATGGGGTCTCTTTCACTGTCAATAATAAACTTTACTGTGGTATTATCAATATACAATTAATTTTTTGAAAACTGTCTTTTGCCTGCTTGACAGCACAATTCTGTACTTTCCGAACTAATCATGGCACTTAAACACTTCAGAAAGGCACTTTTCATTTTCAAAGTACTCTGCAAGCATTAAGTGTTGTTTGTTAAATGTTAAAACACCGACACCGGGCAGGCAGAGAAACAGCAGTCTCTCTGCAGGAGCAGGTGAAGGAGTGGAGGGGGTTGGCAACTTCTGCTTGAAGTTGCCTACATCCAGCTTTTGCTCCTGCCAGGCATGTTTAAATAGCTGGTAATTCTACACTAGCTTTACCCCCCAAATGCCTGCTACGAGGTTCTGTGTAAAATGAAGCTGGACACAAACGCCAATCTAGATCCCACCATCTCCTTCACTGGCACACCGAAGCCAGAAGATCCCTCTGACTGCGTCCCCCCCGTCCCCCTGCACCAAACTGACTGACTCCGCTCACCATTCCTCCACTGTGACCTGTGACCCTGATGTCCCTACCCTTGAGCTTTCTTTTGTAAAACAGAGACAACCAGTGCTCCAGCAGTCAGATGGAAGTACCGCTCCTCTTTCAACAAAATGGGGTTCAACCTCCTGAAGCCGTCAGTGGCTCCCCGCTTTTTTTTGTTGTCATTTAAATTTTTTTCGGTTTTCCATC
>NW_010394575.1:30072-43643 GCF_000710305.1 Buceros rhinoceros silvestris
GTAGCTTTTTTTCGTAGTCTTTGAATCTTTCTGGGTTACACAATAAAAGACAAAAATAAACCTATTACAGTGTATTGTGTGCAAGCCATTTAATTGCAGTTGACCATGTCACCAATTGTTGTTTTGTGGTATATGAAGCAGCAGATAGAACACACATTTTCAAGGAAATTTTATGCAGCTGTGTTCAGTCTTCTGTACCATATATAATATATGATACCTCCAATAAAATATCCTAACTTAAGAGTTAGATATGTGGTTCAGCAAGAAGCATGACTGATGTGTAAACCTGAGAGTCATGCTATCAGGAATGTTTTTATTGCAGGCCCTTTTCCTTTCCTAATCTTCTTTGAAAGAAGATTTCCTAATCTTCTTTGTTAGAGTATTTTTTTATTGCTGGACAAAGTACTCACTGTATGCGTTCCTCAGTTTCTCTAACTGTACGAAATTCACAGTAAGGAAATTCACAGTTAACCAACGTACTCAGAAAATCTCTGGACAAATTCACAGTCTGTCAGAGCTAATTGTCATTAGTGTTTATCAACAGTGGTGAAACTTCGCAGGCAAAAAAGATTTCTCCAAGTACAAGGTATATTGCAATGTAAGACTCTCTGTGATTGCAGAAATTACTTTGACCTAATGGTCCTTGACACACAATTGTTTTTACATCGTCAGTATGATCCAGCCAGACCTAAAAGACCAAATGCTGTCCCCAGGGTAACTACCAAACTTCAGACTAGCAATGACATATGCATCTAAATAGAAGCACTTCAATTTAATATGTACAGATTTGCCCTGATAATACAAATAACATATGGACACTAAAGCTTTGATGTATATTGGCGGTGACTGACAGTCTCCACACAACTTCTATACAAATCTTATAACTGAAAGGAAAACATTAGAAAAGGAAGTATTTCACATGCAAACAAACAAAACAACCAACCAACCCTAAAGCATCTAGATTCCTCTTACTGGGGTGGAAACATACAGCTCTAAATTATACCATATATTCTTCAGTGCATGAATTCAGTGACAGATGTTTTCTTACCATCCTCTGAAGACCAGAGAGAAAAATTGTGTATTTTGAAATAATTTTCAGTATTTCCAATGCTTCAGAGTATAACCCATATATCCAGGTTATATTGGCATTTTCATCTGCTGTTGATCACGTTATGCCAGCATCGCCCTCTGTACAGAAGGTCTACCAACTACCTATTGCATTAGATTTGATAGCATGCAGTACTCCACCCTAAATGCTTAACCTGGACTTCTTCTGACTGCCAGGTGCTCGGCACAACATTACTGGTGGAACTCTTACTGTGAAACAAAGTCTGTTTCCTACTGACTGCTTTAAAATTCACTTTTTCCTCTCTCTCTTTGAAATTCAGTTGATTTGTGAGCAGAAGATTGCTTTCATGAAGTGTTGAGAGGCCCCTCCCTGTGAGGACTCTGATCTGCAGAAGAAGGTGCTACAGTTTTTTGATCAGTGACTTTGTTTTCTGGTTTAAATCGGAATTTATCCGCTTCATAAGTTGTTCAGGTTTTGGTTTTGTTTACTATGTTTCTCCTTTTATATTCAAAGACTCCATTATTTTTAGCAGAGGCTGTTGAATTCTCTGGTGCTCTTAGGATAATTGGGTTGATATGCAGGGGGAGCTCTTTATTTTCAGAGACTTTCTGATATCAATATTGAATTTAGTGAATTCCACCTGCACTGTAAAATGACTCCATTTCTTTAAGGTAAGCACATGGAGGAGTGGGTACTGAAACACTGAAACTCGTGGTGTAGCCATAGTTACCACCAAAATGCCCTGGGTAATTGGTGGATGTAAGTCACAAGGAGTTCAAAGCAAGTGTGATATGGTTATTCTACACCCTAAAGAAATTATCTTCAGATGACTGACTGGGGGTGCATAGTAACATCTTATTGACTCTCAAGATATACATGGAAATGCATATGTTTAAATGTTATCTTGCCTCTGTCCCCCCGGGACTTGTTATACTCAATTCAGGATATTCCTTGTTGGCTGCCCTTCGCTCCTATCCTCTCGGACGGACACGGATATACCCTGCAGGGCTCCACTCCCAGGGCAGCACTGCTGTCCAGCTGTAGGTGACCAGCACTTGCCATGCCTCTGGGTGCAGAAGGAGGGGCACCCTCCTCCAGGACACCCCAACATGTAGCCAGTTTTCTCTGAAAATTGACTCCTGACTTCTGCAAGCCTTCAAGTGTCTGTGATACACACTCCAAGAAGATTTCAGGGAACCCTTAGAGACTTCATGTTTTGCAGATCCTTGCAAGTATCCTGAAGGAGTTCAAGAGGAAAGCATTAGTAACAACTGGAAACCTCCCTAAAGTGGCTGGTTACTGCCTGAAGGGCAGTCAAGCAACGAGGGAGACAATGTACTTGATTTTGTTGGTGAAACTGTTTTCCGTTTGCTAAGGTTAATCATTTTAATGTTTTATTCATATTTTAGTTTACAGTATATAGTAGTCATGTGCTGATATTTTACTAGCCTGAAAGAAGTATGTTTTGTTATCCTGTTACGAATAGCCATGGCCAGGTTCTCAGCCAGCTTAGTGACAAATTTGAGAAGGGAATTAGCCATTGTCTCCCTCCTGTGAAGTTAATTTTAGTGTAGCCGTCTGGGTTTTCTGAAACTTGAGTTAAGTCTATCCTACTGTTCATGTTTGGTCCCTTGCCTCAATTTCCCCATTACTTACTATATATAGGGTTTATATAGGGTTACTTACTATACTTACTATACTTACTTACTATATAGGGTTTCAAATGTCATTTGATCACGTTCAATGTCCTGCTACACTTGTGGGCAATATAAAGTACAAAACTGACTCTGACCCCAAAATAATACCTGAATATAATGAATTCTTTAAGCACACTTTTAAAATAAAATGTGAATCCACTGTTTGTACTTTCCCTGCAGCCTAAGCCATCAGTATCCAACATTATATCTTCAAGTGAAAAGACCCTAGGGAGTGAATCTTGTTTTAGTGTTGCCATAGTGTTTCTGAATGAAAAAGCTAAAAGATAAAATCACTTGAAAACCGATTCCTGTCCACAAAACACTTCTGACAGACAGACCTGAGTCTTGTCCAGGAGCCCCGGTTGGGTGCAAAGCTCCGACATTGTTGAGGTTAAACTTGTATATCCCACATGGACACAGTTATCCTAGTACAGATTACTCTTGGCCAGAAGAAGGAAAGAACAGATTTTAGAGGCATCAGTATCAAATTCCATACTGCTATATTGATAATGGGAAAAAAAAAAGAAAGCAGTTGCATCTAACGTTACTGTGCTTGCATAAAATCTGTCAAGGGCATCTTTCAGTGACACTGAAAGTGTTAACTGCATACTAATAGCATATTAACTACAGCTGTTGTGTCCTGTAAGGCTCTTACCTTAAAAAACATTTTGTATGTGCAACTCCGGTAAGTTAAGTAGTTCTCAGCAGATCTCCAATCACGTCCCAGGAAATTAATCTTCTATTGCTAGGGGTGAAGAATTGAAATCAACCAGAACTTGGAATTTGTCTTGCATTTGCACTCAGGTAAACATGTTTAGAAAATGATAAGACATGGAGAATAAATTTTCATATGGAAAATGTCCCCACAATTTCCCTTTTAAAAAGGAGAAGAGGAAATACACATTAGCATGCTTTTGCCACTGACATAAATATGTATTTAAATGAAAGGATAGTAACAGCAAATGGGAAATGCTGTGTGCCATGAAAATCCTACTTGAAATAAATGTGGGGGTAAAAGAGAGAAAGAGAGAGGAGTGTGTTATTTTATCGTGCTGAATTAGAAATTACAAGTGTTTGCATTAATTTTCACGTTGTGTTCAGTATTATTAAAAGCTTAAGGTTTCTATTAAATAATAGAAATAATAAGGTTCTTTTAAATAATAGAAATAGACACCCCAAGGTTTTTATTAGGCTGTAGGTAGTTCTTTCAATGCCATGAAATTGGGATAATTTTATTAATTCAGTTAGCTCCTGCTTTCCAACATACCACATGTGGGAACTGTCGTCTTCATGCATATTTACAGCAATGAGGCTGAAGAAGACTCCTGTTAAATATCTGGTGCTTTACAGGAGCCAAGTTTCTTGATTTTTCAGCTTTTATGTCAAATTAAGTTGTTATAGCATGAAGTACTGAAAAGCAATATTTTTATTAAACTGCAGTTGTGTTTATTGATTGATGCTAAAACTCAGCCATTATATTTCCTTTCTCTTTGAGAAACAGATGAAATGGAAATACCTTGTTGAGATCAATCTTTATTCTTTCAACAAAATTAAGAATATTTCTCCAGCATAGTCTGAAAACTGGATTATCTGTGCTGGCTGTCAAAGGAATAGAAAGTTAATTCAGAACTGTGATTCTACTAAAGGGTTTTTTTGCCTGGCTTTTAACATCCAGTTCTTAATTACTCTTTTGTGAAGGGCTTTATTGAGCATTTCCATTCCTCATAGGCAACAGTACCTTCTGAGGGGTAATTCATGCGGGGGTAATTACCAGACAGAAATTGTTAATATGCACTTGGGGAGTGAGGTATCTCAGACACAAAGGACCTCTGCACACCTCATCATGCTTTGCTACGAATTCAAGGAGAATGGCTTGACTTTAGCAATATATTAAATTAAAATTGTGAGCTATCTTTCAGCATTTAGGATCTGTAGACAGTGAACACATGAGAAGCAAAAGAACTGGGGATGTGTATTCTGCACACAACCAGCATCTCTGGGATTGTGTATCCTACACCAGCCCTAGTCAGGGCATAGTTATGTGTCGGGCCTTTTATGTTCTATAAAGTTAGCCTTCTTCCTCTCCTAGAAGAAAAAGTGCTGGCCTCCAGAATTACAATTTCAGCCTTCTTAAGAAGGTCATTTCTTTTGAGGCTTAGAGCAGAAGTATAATAATTTGTTACATGGAAGCATTGCCTGTCTTGCTGTACAGTATAATCTCCCAGTTTCTGCCTGTGTCATTGTAACCTGTAAAAGTATTTTAGGACAAAGATCACTCTAGCTACACATCATTTCTCACACTTGCCTCTCTGCTGACTGCTCTCAGGGACAGGACTGTGGCTGTATATTCTCACCCAGAAGGGTAGCATTTTGGCTCTTACACTGCTAAATATTATAAAGATAGTGATGAATAAATATCCTTTTTTCTTTTGTGCTAGTACACAGCTATCAAAATAGAGATAGCTATGTGAAAGTAGTTCTCAGGCACTTGAGTACCAATCAGCGGTGCTTGAAGTAAGTGTTAGTGTGTTGGCATCAGAGAGGCATCTGTATATTTCCAGGCTTTCCAATCATCCTGTAATAGTGATTAACTAACATTATTTTTAAGGAAAGGTATATTTCAGGCCCAATTGCAGCTAAGGAAAGCTTTGTTAGGAGTGAAACTAAGCAGTGAAGTCCTTTCAGCAGGTGCCAGTAGGGCAGTTCTGCTAGGTCCAGCTGAATTCTGTGACTTCAACAGGAAGATGAAAAGGCAGGTGCTGTGGACCCACTGCTGCTCTCTGACTGTCAACATCTCACCAGCTTGAGACCTCCTGCTGACTCTTGGTGGATTAAATGCCCTACTTGTGGGCTGGCTCACATTCCTGACCCCATGCAAAATGTCTTATGCCGTAAGCGAGGAAGGAAGAGACATAGTTGAGCTGGATATACAGGAAGGAGGCTACCTCAGTATGTTTCCAGTTTCTGGGAAGGATTTTGGCTTTCCCAGGATCCTCTTGCCAGCAGAGCCCTCCTCCTGGACCATACACTGTGCCCAGGGATGGACCAGAGCTTGTGGGACCTGCGGGCATGACCTACTGTGCATGTATAGCTAGACGCTCGTGAGAGCAAAGGGTGAAACGCCAGGCTGCACCCCTGTACAGCAGTCCCCGATGCTGGATAATGTCCTGGCTGATTTCTGCACCTGTTCCATCCTGGGTGAGAGTCGCTCACTCCCTTTTGGGCTTTTTTTTATAGCTCTGGTTTGTACAGCGCACAGCTTTGCTAAGGTGCTGACTGAGATCTGGTACTGGGTGAATAATAAACAAACCGTAGGAATAATTTCAAAATGTCCCTGCTGAAATACATTGTGATCAAAGCTAGCTACAAGTTCATCTTCCCCCAAGGCATAACACTGGTTCATTAACCCACTGCACTAAGCAGACCTTGCATTGACACCTTGTGTTAGTGATTTTTCATGCAGAACTTGTCATTCTAATCAAGAAGCAGTTTTGTGTCCTTGGAGCTGGAACTAGAGAAAATGTCATTGCAATTTAAGTAACAGTGATCAAAAGCAGCTATCTCAAATCAACAGGATTCAGTTCCAGGCCTTTTTACTAATCTAAAATAAGTAAAGAACATGATGTTCAAAGAAACAATTTTTGTATAAGACTCGACTTTTAAGTCTGTGTGCAAGAAATACTCTTTTTGATCTGAATTCAGTGGTTTCCCTGTATATCTAAAAAGATTTCACAGAATAGGTAGTAAATTAAACTGGGATATAAAAACAATAGTAGACAACTGTTTCTTCCTGGTTTTACTAGTGCAAGAAAGAACCATGTTAAGAAATAATTAACAGTGCTCTTAGAGCACGTGACTTAGTCGATTTTTGTGGCAAAGAGATATTAGAAGAGAGAGATTATGGACTCTGGGCTGTGTTTTGCCCTTGGGGTTGAACTCCTGAGATTGCCAACAGTTTGGGTAGTTGATCTTCTGGCTCATATGGTAGATGCACTTAAAGATCTGTAGTGCTTTCTGTGTTATGGCCCTTTGCATGATACATTTATAAATCCATACAGGGGCTAAGGAGGTGATATATACATTTCCACCCTGTACCCTGTGGTGCTGAAGAACCAAAATTCTGCCTGCATTTTAGAGGAAATATAATGTGTTGGAAATTATGCATTGCATTAACTCTCTGTGACAGCTGGAACATTTTAAATGAATTACAGGTTAAATCTCTATACCACAAAATCACCAAGTAACATCATGTGCACCATTGCTGATTGGATGCTCAAGAACAGCACTGGCCACTGGGTTTACATATGGTGGATTTTGTAAACTGACAGATAACAAAGAATTACAGGAAATTTGGGCTCAATCAGTTTTTGGTCAACAGACATTTCTCTAATGTTATGTTTGCACAGTACTAAATATGGTTGTTAGGATAGGGAGTCAAGTAAGAAAACTCCTCTTTGTTTCTCTGTCTTTTATAGCTGTGAACCTGTACATTATAATGTCACTTCTTCATTTCAATCTAGTCTTGCTGTATTTACCTAAGGAAGCATAACTTTTCCTGGATTTGCTCTGATTTATTAACTTTCTATTTTCTCTAGGATTTAAAATCAGCAGGGGATATTCAAATCACAAAAAGCATTTACTCAAGAACAAATTTTGAGCTCACCAGGGTAAAAATATATATGTACAAAAATAAACCTCTGGAAAATATTCAGGAAAGGAGACACATGAAATTTCACACTGAAGCTGGTCTGGAGTGGGTAGAAATGTTTGATTTTATAGCAAAAAAAAAGACAATAGTTGTGCTCCAGATAAATCTAAACATACAGCAGAAACACTGTCATTCAGCAGGGAAGAGAATAATATTTTCCAAATGGACTGCTTCTTTATGCAACCTGCCTTTCATTTTGCAGGAGGTAGCTCCAGTTCTCTGCTTGTCCAGCAGTGGTTCTTGACCAAACATAATGCTCCAGGAACTCCTTTGTTGCAACAACTACCCTTCATAAATAATAATCCAAAGCTTTGTCTCAAAGAATACCAGACAGCTGTCAAAAGAGGTGAGAATTGTTTACAGAAATATCAAGAAGAAGTAAATGGATGAGGTAGAAACAGTGGGAAAAGGAAGAATCATGTCTAAAGGTTAATGTAAAATGGAACAAAACATAGGGTGCATTTCAGGGGAAAAAAGTCAGAGGCATCTGAAATACAAAAAGCTACATCAAAGAAAAGTTATTAAACACTAGGTCATGAAATTGTGAGAGAGACTTTTTGTTTTTATTCTACAACAGGAACTGGACTGACTTGCAGATCTTTTCCCTATCTTTTCAGCAATGGAATATGTAGAAATGTTTATTTCCAATTTGCTTTGGGTGGAGACTAGCATTAAAAATGTTACTTATATTCTTTTCCAAATGTTTTCCATTCGTGCATCAGCACAAATGTGTCTAAAGATATAAAAAGTACTCTAAAGTCACAGTGAAAACTATCTTTTGAGATCCCACTGAACTGATGGTTAATCTTTATGTTTTTTGATCATTTAAATATCTGTAATGATTTAATGTGGTGAAAAAGGGACTTAACTGGCTTACACCTAAGAGTGAGCGATCAGCACCAAATAACATTACTGAGCCAGATGAATTATTATCAATTTCTGTTTTGATAACTACACTGGTGATTAACACCTAGGAAAATACAAGTGCTCGAAACAAGGAACCATGGCAACTTGATGTTCGGTTTTTAGTTTTCTAACATGGAGGAAGGTAATTAGATTTTTTAAATGTTTTTATGATGTTTAATAGCATTAGTGATCTCTGGGTCAGGCATTTCCTGGCAGCTGATGGTGGGTTGGGTTAAGAGCCCCTGGGTTTATCTTAGACCTTTTACTCTTCCAGCTGGTCATTAGCTGCCAGGAAATGTTTGACTCAGGGGTCATTATTGCTTAAATATTGCCTCTAAAAGCTTCTCATTACTATCAATTCATTTTGCTTTTGTGCTGTATTAGCAGGCCTAAGTAGTAATATAATTAACTCTAATAACAAATCAGACAAATAATAAAAGCTGTGCAGGCCAGGGACAGGGCCAAGACAAATTACTTTATTTTCTACATTTTTCTAGTTTAGATTTGGATATTGACAATGTAATAAATCCGAACAGGAAGAGTAAGCATCAAATGACCTGCTAAAGGACAAGAAGGAAAAGGAGAAAATGAGAAGAAACGGTCTAATGGAAAGAGAAAGATAGACAGAGTCAGAGTGAAAGAATAGCATAATGCCAAAGTTTTAAGTGAGGAATTTTGCATCCCTGCCAATGAGAAAATCTACAATAACATAATACAGTATGCCAAGTAAGTGCAGCTATTTCATCACCAGTAGCTTCTTTTTCGCTTTTCTGTTTAATATGTCTAAACAATGGCTTGTGGCTAGAGACCCCAGTACAAATATTAAATAAGGCACTCTGGTTTTGTCACAAGTTTCCTACAAGGAAAAATCTCCACTGAAATTCCCAGAAACAAATTAAAATGAAATGTTGTCTCAGTACAAACCGAAACTTTCCCTCTTTTTCACCTGGTGAGATCACAGCTCAGTTTCCCGTAAGCCTGCATCCATTATCATGTGTATGCCTTTTTATTTTATTTATTTTACTCTCTCCAACAGCTGTCATGTAGGACAGTCTTTATACTTAGTAATTCAGCTTTTCAGATTAAAGCAGCCTGAAAACAAATGCCAATGAGTAAGAAGAGTCATAGGGAGAAAAATTGAGCTAGAAAGCAATTACTCTTGAGAGGAAATACATGTAAGTTTAAAGAATAAAGTGATCCATAAATATATTTTAAGTATTTCTAAAACAGAGTTACAATGTGTTGCAGTAGCTGGTGGTGGAAGTTGTTGCTAGCATGTTGTCTCAGAAATGACAATGTTCCAGCTAGATGATTCCCAAATTCATCTCTTATTGTCTCCTATAATCTTATTAAGAAACTATGGTCTGGTTCAGTAGCACAGACTTCAGCAAGAGGTGGTCCTAGCATAGCCGTTCTGACAAGGTATTAATCTATGAATGGCTATGTGAAACAAGACAATGACACAAAAACATGCCCTTGATAGAATCATAGAACCATTTAGGATGGAAAAGACTCTTAAGACCACCGAGTCCAACGTCCTTTCAGGCAGTTGTAGAGGGTGATAAAGCCTTCTCTGAGCCTCCATTTCTCCAAGCTAAACATCACCATTTTCCTCAGCCACTCCTCAAAAAATGTCTGTTCTAGACCAGCTTCATTGCCCTTCTTTGGACACACTCCAGCACCTTGATGTCGTTCTTGTAGTAAGGGGCCCAAAACTGGACACAGCACTCAAGGTGTGGCCTCACCAGTGCCAAGTACAGGGGGACAATCACTTTCCCATTCCTACTGGCCACACTCTTGCTGATACAAGCCAGGATGCTGTTGGCCTTCTTGGCCACCTGGGCACACTGCTGGCTCGTATTAAAAAACATTAAAAAAGCTTACATGCTTTCTGCCTGCCTTTATATACAGCAATCAAAGAAAGGCACTGCAAGGTGAAAATGCTGTAATACACCGTGCACCCTCCTCATGCAGCCACTAGGCTACTGTTGAATTCCTAGACCATTGTTTGCATTATCCTCACAACATTTGCTTGCTTCAGCTTTTACTCATATAAGGTGTTCATGAATGAGTCAATGTTAGCAGTGAGACCTCCCACGGAGCTGGATTTTAGCAAAGCATTTCTGTGAGCATTCACACTCATCAACATTTCAGCAAAATTTGGGTAAATACATTTCCAAATTATTCCAGATTCAGACTTCAAGTTGTGCTTAAATTAAGCCTATATAAGTTAAAAACACGTTTAGGCATCTCAAACATTAATTCTGATCTATCCTGTTACTATGATTTAAAAAAAATTTTAAAAAAGGAATCATTATTTGTTTAGATATCAATGTACTTATTCCGGAGACCACAACATGTATACTGCTTTCAATCCCATTTATTTAATTATGTGGTACCATTACAAGCTGGTTGTGGTACCAGTACAGGCTTCACTCAGAACTGACGAGTGCTGTTTACCTGACCCTGTCCATTTTTCTGCAATAATAATTGGAAGACATGTTTAGAAGACATTTATCTTAATTTAAATTTGATTTCTACAGGTATATGTTGCAGGACCCTAAACGAGTTTCGGCTGCAAGTTGAAAGAAAAAAATGTGAGACAAAATAGTGTAAGATGATCAATACTTCCAAATAGATACATTTTAGAATTAATTTCAAGATATATTAATTAATATAACTCAAAATTCTGAGAAGAAATGTTAATTGTTGTGAGGAAAGATAACTTCTGTGTGGGGAAAGTAAAGCTGCCTACAACTGAGAATCGCATTCTTTAGAGCAGAAATGAAACGAGGGATCCAGCCATCACCTGCACAAGGAATGGTTCCCTGAGCTCTGACATTTGAAACACAAACACAGTTAACTGAATCAGTTTTCTAAATTAAAAAAAAAAAATCAAAGCAGTTTTTAACTTGCTACCTTGTTCAGAGTTCTGGACAATAGTCTTGAACCCATAAATGTCCTTACCGATCTCTGACTGACACTGGAAGACTGGTTGTGAAGTCTAGCATTCAGAAAGAGGAACCATCACAATGAAGTTTGCGTCCGAAGTTTGCGTTCACCGTTTTTATGCATATGCTTTACCTTGCAATCCTTTCTTACATGACAACACACAAGCTTTTCCACGGGGCCCATGACTCAGTCAGGGAAGGGTAATCATTCGGTATTCCCTTTTATCCTCACTGGAAAGGCCCCGGGCCTCACTTAACTCATACATCTGAAAACCTTCAGTCAATTCAAAGTTAGCAATTCCCTCACTAATATTTCTATAGCAATTACTTCATGATTTCAAAGACTGTGATTTTTTTTTTAAATGTGTTCAGACAATTGTCTGGGCTGCCAGGCAGGTGCCTCTGTGAGATTTTCAAAATTGGCTTTGTCACTAAGCGTGGCAGCAATGTGGAAGCCACTGTGAGACGACTGTCTGCAGGAGGGAGTTACTCAGAGGATCCAACCCTCCCTTCTTGCTCTCTCCTATGGTACGGCCCAGGCGTACAGCCTGGCAGAGATCAAGACTTCCCCTTACATTTTCCTTGTCTTTGTGCCATACCCAGGCAGTCCCTGCTATATCCTTGTTTGGCCAAAGGGTGGAGGAAGAAGCTGGGGATGCAAAGGGTCTCAGGTTGGTGTTGAAAAGGCTTAGCAAGAGGACTACTTCACTTGGAAGAAGTAGACAACAGGTTCAGTGGTGGCTCTGTCTCCTACAGTTTTCCCAAGATAAGCACTAGCAGACCCTGTGGGTTGTGCATCCCTCAGGTGTGCAGAGGTGCACCAAGAGACATAAATCTGAGGTATGAGAATCCTGGTTGTGAAAACCATTAATAAAGTGAAAGTTGCATGAGTGATAGGGAAGTATACGGGACACTTCAATAGCCCAGATTCACAAAAATTCATTAATAAACACTACTAGATCAACACTTTTTTGTAAGCTACAGAACACAATGTGCTTTAAGGTTACTTTTGGAAGCTTCTGGAACACACTGCAGAGATCTGCTGATATTTCAGCCATTTTTACCTTTTGGCTTTATTCTTTTTTGTTTTAATATTGGTCACCACTGAGCTGCCATGTTTGCTTGATGAATTCAAAAGTGATCAGTTCTCCCAGGGTTTTGTACCTGGAGTTTGGAGGAGCTCATTGGCCTCTCTGGAAATTCAGAGTTGTATTTTTGCTCTTCAGGGATTTTGGGTTACAAGATAGCTGTTACAGCGAAACTGCAGCTGACCCTTGCTGATTCCCAACAAAAGAGATAAAAGCAAACATATGCAAGTCTGCTAATTATTCCGCATTGCAGTGTAGTTGGTCACCTAGCTGTCTGTTTTTGCTTGTCATACTCTCACAGCCTGTAACACACGATGTCAATAACGGAAACGAAAAGAGAGGCCTGTCTAGTGGCACACAGCGATTGATTGTATTATGTGAATTATTCATTAAAATGTCTCAGTGTTGCTTTTCCTTTTACAGATTCGCTATGTCACTGGTTGGCACTGAGGTGGGACCAGTCATGGGACAATTTCTCTCTCCAATCAGCCTCTTCCCCATTTCAGGAGAAAAGGGTTAGGGAGAGATAAATAGAAAGTGTAGACGAGGCCTCAGTTAAGTTCAGGAAACTAAAACAGTTTTAATAACAAGAGAACAGTGTTATAGACAAAACCGAACAGATTATTAACAAGTATGTATCTAAGGGTCAGAGGTCTGGTGCAGCGGGGCTTGGACCATGGGTCAAGGGTAGTACCACCGTGCGTGTTCCATGGTTTTCTTCCTGCCCCCCGGCTCTTAAAGACACAGCGTTCAGCCAAAACGTTCCCCAGCCAGTCAGATGCAGTGATGTGCTGGGGGAGGAATACTTCCACTGGCTTTCTTCTGTCTGTCAAAACAAACCAAGCTGTATTTCTCTCAACCCAGGACACAGTGAAATAAAATTTGTGCTCTCTGAACCTACTGTTGCTTCCCCTCTTCTCCAGAATCTTGAAACATACTGTTTCATTACCTGTTTTTTTTAAAAATGGAGATAGGTTAGGGTGCCCCAATAGGAGATTGATATGATCTGCTCTGTACACCATGTAATAAAAAGACACTACTTACTCAAAGCAGAACATGGGGAAGAAGCACAGATCAGTGAGGACTGGAGTGAAAAAAGAAGGGAAAAATATAACTTTTAATTCTTTGGCATGAACTGACTGCATATAATGC
>NW_010394575.1:43792-44259 GCF_000710305.1 Buceros rhinoceros silvestris
AGTTGTCATGAGCTGGTAGTTTTCTGTAAACAGCCAGAAAAAATGAGTCTTAAGGAATGTAGTTTAACTGTAGACAGGAAAATAAGAAAGCAATACACACGGATGTCCAGGAGAATCTGTATACAGATAGCTGAAAGACACTGAGCAATATACCTGTTTACCTTAGCATAGGAACATGATGGATATGGCCTATAAACAATACATGCAACAACAATGTATCTGCCTGAAGGACAGAAATCATTGACAGCCCAAAATGAAGGACTTTCTTTTCCATAATTTTAACACACTATTGAACAAAAAGTTCCCAAGGATTTTAAAAGCCAGTAGCTAGTAGGTAACTCAGAATCTTGGTTTTCATTCCTATTTCTTCCATAGACAGACTTGGAAGAAACAGCCTGAATGGGCACTTCTTTGGGATCAGAGTGGTTTTCAGGAAACAGGGGCAGTGTGCTCTGCTCTACTCCCCA
>NW_010394576.1:0-24290 GCF_000710305.1 Buceros rhinoceros silvestris
GGGGAGGCCACAGACCCGGAGCGCGGCAGGGGATAACCCGTGAGGGGGGTCGGGTGACCGGCGTTACGTGTCCCCGGGACGCTGTCGGCGGGAAGCCGGAACGCGGAGCTGGTGAGGCTGTTGTTTACTTAGAATCGTAGAGTGATTTGATTGGGAGAGACCTTAAAAGTCATCTAGTTCCACCCCCCTGCCGTGGGCAAGGAGACCTTCCACTAGACCAGGCTGCTCAAACCCCCATCCAGTCTGGCCTTGAACGCTTGCGGGGATGCAGCATCCACAGCTTCTCTGGGCAACCTGTTCCAGTGCCTCAGCACCCTCACAGTGAAGCATTTCTTCCTTACATCTGATCTCAGTCTTACAGTTTGAAACTGCTACCCCTCATTCTGTCACGGCACTCGCTGATGAAGAGTCCCGCCCCATCTGTCTCGTAGGCCCCCTTTAGGTACTGGAAGACTCCCTGGAGCCGTCTCTTCTCCAGGCTGAACAACCCCAACCTTCTCAGCCTGTCCGTGCAGGGGAGGTGCCCCAGCCCCCTGATCATCTTCATGGCCCTCCTCTGGACCCACTTGAGCAGGTTCATGTCTTTCTTTTGCTGGGATGTAACTCTACTGGCCCAAGGGGGAATGTGTGCCTGCCCTTAAACTTTATCCTCTTCTCTCTCAGTGAAGAGTGACAGGAAGGTTGCAATCGGGCTACTTCTTTAGAAGAATTTGGCAGTTTTCAGGAAAAAAACAGTCTGCTTTGGTTTAAATTCTGTTGAAGCTTATCAGCAGAACGTGTATGTGGGGGTGTGCCTCAGTCTCAGAGGGAGTGTCTGAGCAAGGAAGGCTGCCTGACGGTGCTGAAGGTCTTGGTCAGCTTAGGTAAGGGATGGTGGTTCAGGGCAGAGGAGGTGCGCTGCAGCAATGAAGACATCGAAGGAGCCAAACCACACGGAGTCTTGTCCATACCGCTCTTTGAGCTTAGGATGAGCTGCACACTAAAACATGCCTGGGCTTTGTTGAGGAGAGGAGTGGTCTGGGTCAGCTGCCGCAGAGCTGGGGAAGGACTAGGAGGAAAGCAGTCTGGCCGATTCGGGGTCCAGTGCTCAAGCACAGTTATTAGCCTGTTTTTATTTAGTATTATTCAGTTTTATCACTGGACCTCGACTGTCTCCCATGTTCTTGACTGTGACAACAGTGCCTAAAGATGAGATCTTCCACTGGAAAAGGAAAATAGTACAGGATTTTTTTCCCTCTGTATTGGCAGACATGTTTCTAATAAACGGATTTTTTTGGAGCATAATTAAACACCTTGTAATTCCATCAAACATTTCTACCCAATGTGCCTTTCCTTCTCTTTGCAGAATTTTTTTCTCCAGTGTATAGAGGCAAGGTATAGGGCTTTGGTCTCACAGTGAACCCTTTCTGACTAAATTGTAAGTTATGCTTCTGATGGGGCTGAGCAAAGGTTGTAGTCAGCATGGTGCCGTAAAACCTGAGGCAAAATTAGAACAGCGTTTAAATAAATAAACCCTAGTTTAAAGACGAACTAGCCTGTAAACAGCCTCCCTTTTATTACTTCAAAGCATGGCCCATCATCGTAATTCTCACAGATTAATGAAGCCCCTACTTGGGGCAGAAAGAACAAAAACTTCTCAATTTTGAGGGCTTTTAAGGTCTGCTTCCAGACTTCTGGAAATGTTTTGAAGTTTTGCAGGTTTTTTTCTTCTTGCAGGAACAGATGTCGTCATTGTTAAAAATGGCAGAAGGATATGTGGCACAGGAGGCTGCTTAGCCAACGCACCTTTGCATCAGAACAAGAGCTATTTTGAGTTTAAAATCCAGTCCACAGGTTAGTCAGCACAAATGTACATCTTTAAACTTGGAAGGTATGTCAGATTGCCTGCTCAGACACTGGGCACCTGCATCTTTCTAGCTGTATCCTTGAACTTGTGAACATTGGAGTGTTTCGTAAGTTGTCATTGTGTAAAAGGAAATGTCTTTTTTTTAATTGTGGCTCTGAAATGTTAAAAAGAAAGGTAAGTACATCACTAAGGGAGGGCAAATACTAAAACTCCTTATTGTTTTGTATGCTGTTATATGTGTGCTTTTCAGTTAGCATATTTTAGAAATGTGTTTTGGTAAATAAATGCTTGTGACCAAGTAAAACACTGTAGCTATGAAGTGTTGTTTTTTAGAATAGTGCGGTTTATCCAGCAATATTTTTAGGTATTTGTCTACCTTCATTTGCTTTTAACATGCACTGTGTTTGCCTGTGCAAGGGTAACACTCCTTGTGCCACACATGCCTCTTCAAATCGAATGTGCAACTCTTATTCTGACACTGCCTTATCAAGAGGAGCCTTTCAGCACCCTGTTTCTTTATTTGTTTTGCACAGATCTAATACAGGGCTGCTGTAAGTGAGTGAAATTGGGAAGCACTGTGCTTTTACTAACACGGTCAACCTCCCTAGTACAGAGTGTTCTCCAGGCTTGCCTTATTCTAATGTTAAAAACCAGCCTGTATTTTTGAAAAACAACAGACGCTGAAAACGAAGCTGGTTTTTTTTTCCCCTGAGTGTGTAGGGGAGGGAAGAAGGGAAGTGTTAATCCAGAGACAGGTTTTACGATACCATCTGGAGCTTGAACCTGTTGATTCTTGGGTAAGGACTTGCAATTAGATTGGAGTGCAGGTAGCGTGAACACAACTCTGTCCAAAACACCTTGCAGTCAAAGCAGTTGTGTGGTTTGCACAGCATCAAGGCCGTCTCCGTTTCTCACTCCGCCCTTTCAGTGAATAAGACTGGGGGAGTGAAAGAGGTGTTGAGGGTCCCCAACCAGGCGAATGACTTGAACAAACCAAAGAGGTATTCTGTGCTGCATAATCTCGTGCTTGGCAGCAAAAGGGAGAAGAGGGCGTTTAGGGAGGTTAGGCAGCTTTAGTTTGGGAATTGGCCAGGCTACCCCTGAGTGACTGCCTTTGCATCACTTAAGTTTTTTTCTTTCTTTCTTCCACTTCTCCTTTGCTTATTAAACAATTTTAATCTTTACCCACAAGTTTCCTTGGTTTTACTCTTCCTTTCCTCTTTCTCTGTCCCACTGGGGCCTGTGGGGGGAAGTGAGTGAGTGACCGGGTGGTGCTTAGGTGCCTACCAGGACTAACCCACAGTAGTCCTGGTATTTCCAAGAGATATTGACTGGTGCTACCACCATGGCGCTTGTTAAAAACACATTCTTTATGCTGTCCTGCTTCAGTCAGATAGTCTTCAAAATAATGGGTTATTTTTCTTACTGTGTTAATGTAACGTTTTAGGGATATGGGGTATTGGAGTTGCTACCCAGAAAGCAAACTTGAATCAAATTCCACTTGGTCGAGATGTCCATAGCCTGGTGATGAGGAATGATGGAGCGCTCTACTATAACAACGAGGAGAAAAATAGACTACCAGCAAACAACCTTCCTCAGGAGGGTGACGTGGTGGTGAGTTTCTTAATGCTTCTTTACTTTCCCAGCTGTTCCCCGATTACTCACAGCTCTGTGGTCAGACCGAGAATTTCAGTCAAACTGTTTGTCTTGCATCACCCAGTTTGGAAAGTGCCGATAAAAACTCCCGTTGTGTTTGAATAGATAAGCAGCCTGGATATCAGTAGACTTCATTCTCAGCATTGATATGTTTCTGGATGAGGGACAGACTTTACCAGCGCTTGAAAAGTAGCCTCCAGCGCTGTGTTGCGGTTGGGTTGCCGTATCTACAGCTAACTCCCATCACAAGGATCCTGCATGGCTTGAGATGGGGCCTTCCTGACCAAATAACGTGTTGGAATGCATTACATAGCTGTCTGTGCACCATGCCCAGCTGAACTCCGGATCTCATGGCCAAGTGGTTAATGATTAGAAGGACAGAGCTGGGCAGAGATATGTCCTGGGTGATAAATGAATTGTATTTTGACAGAAACTTTTGCAGGGAAGGAGAGATATTAAGTGGGGAGGGGGTAATGCTTACTGGGAAAATGATGAAGAATGAGAGCAAATGGAAAATCTTAAGAGGTTTTGCACTTAACTGTTCCGGGTTTCTCAAAACATCTTTAAGTGACTTTGTTCAAAAGGCTGTGTTTTATTGCTGTCATTTTCACAATGTCCTGTTAGAGATTTATTTGCAAAAATATACGGGAGCAATGGGATGAAATTTAGACCATTTATCACCACTACTTTTTCTTGCTGGATAAGCTTGCCTCTACATAGCAATAGTTAGAAATTTCATCTTCAGAAGCCCCAAACAGCTAAGGTTGACACCTCCATCCTTTACCCTCAGGTACTGTATTATTCTTTTAATCCCCTTCTGAAGATGTTTTCTTGGAGGATTGCAGATTGTTTCAGGGCTTGGTCAGCCTGTGTAATCTGAACAGCTTCAAATAATCACAAAAAAGTAGCTGATGTGTTTCTGCTAACTGCCTGGTTTTCGTAAATTTCAATTCATTTTGTTCTGTCATGAAAATAGATTTCTGAAGTACTGACTGACTACACAAATTGTCACATTCAGCCATACCAAAACAGTGAGGAAAATCATTTAGCTAACAAATAAGTAATTTATTCTTATTTATTATCAGCGTTTGCTTTCTGCTCTGTAGTCGGTGTATTTATAGTGTTGTGTTTGAAACCATGGTCTGTTGCTGCTGGCAGAGTAAATGAGCTGAGAGAAGTTTCCATATGGAAGTATGGACGGGTAAACTTAATTCATAGCATTATTAAAATTATTTCCATGGGGAGATACAAACAAGAAGACTACAAACTGCTTAATAGTCAAAATAATTGAAAATTTTGTGTTTCTTTAACGTGGTGAAGAATAGTATGTAGATTTGTTTTGTCAACTTAGTAAGATGTGGTGTGCAGTACTGCTGTATCCAAACTGAATGAGCGTTAGGGAATCCTGAGTATTTGAAAATACGAGTGTTACTGGTCATGTATTAACTTCTAGTCCTTTGCAGGAATATTTGTAGTGAGGTTTTCTGCGATGCCGTGGTTTGCATAATGGTGTTGAAATGTGCCAGTGGCTTAGAAAGCTAAATTAATTAGCAATCTTATATGTATAAACTTGTTGATGCTTTTTTATTAATTTTCTGTGCTTTGTAGGGCATTACGTATGACCATGTAGAATTAAATGTATATTTAAATGGGAAGAACATGCATTGTCCAGCTTCAGGAATCCGAGGGACTGTCTACCCAGTAGTCTATGGTAAGTCAGAGATTTTCAAACTGTTTCACAGTGGGGGCAATATTTTTGTACCAAGTCTGTCTTGTGAGCTATGTATTCTTCTTACTGAAATGGAACACACATCAGTAATTTATTTTTGGCAACTAATAACAGTAAATTGTATGAAAACACAAATCCAGAAAAATACAAAAATAGATTTTCCCCTCATTTATAATGCTGCTTAATACCGTGGAAAAAAACACCACTTACTGACTACTTACAGTGTCCACATGCCACAGTCTGGGGAGTTACTGCACTTAGTCTAAAAATTGCCAAGTAAAAAACTACGTGAAGTGGATGAAAAAACAGAAAAACAATAAATTTGAACTAATGTAGACTTGTGGCCTAATCTGATATATCTCCGAAGCTTGGTGTTTATGCCTGTTAACTTCACATGCTCCATAAATGCATTCAGGGTTAAATACAGATAGACACTGAATTGCTGTTTGTTTTTTCTTAGGGAAGTAATAACTTTGATGTAGTACTAGCATGGCTGCTTGCTGTGTAGTGGTACAGCTTCCTCGCTGCTACACCAAACTGATGCCCAGTTTTGAAAGCCAACAACTAACGAGCGAATTGCGGTAGCTGTTCTGCCAGCAACCATCAATACAACACAGTGTTGCTGAAGAAGGAACAAATACCCTATCAAATTAATCCCTGCACAGACAGTTTAAGAAAGAATTTAGGAACTACAGAAGCTGGAATTTAGCCAAGAGATGTGTTAACAATTTACTCTTCCAAACTTGGCATTCCAGAGTAGTCAGAATTCTGTTTGACGTCTCGTCTGAGAGGCAGCACTTCCCCTAGCTCGGTGCATGATCAACTCTACCTTCTGGGTTGGTTTATAACTTAGAGCAAATGATAACTGCTCATCAGATTCCCTGTGTTACACCTACAGCCATCTCCAGTTTGTCTTTATTTCTGTGTGAGCTTCATCCAAGGAGTAGCCTCCTCCTGAATTGTCTTGCTCTGGAGATACCGGTAGCTGTGTGATACGGATAATTTTTTCATTTCAATGTTGGTTCCTAATGAACTGCTGGGAGGTTCCCATTTATATCTTGATACATTTGTAATATTGGATTTTATGAACAGGAAGAAGGTACTCTAGATGTGCTGTAGAGCCCTTGAAGTCTATAAATGTAGCTGACAAATTATTTCTTTCCAAGCTATTTGAGTGGGAATTGTTTTATATGGTCGTTTTGTGGTATGTTCTTAAGCCACGTGATGGCGCTGCTAAAATGCTGTGGCAGGGAGTAGCTGCCCTGCAGCACTGCAGGTTCTCCTTGAGTAAAGCTTCATGAGCTCCAGGAAAAGAGCGGCTGGGTGATAACTGATGGTCGCATCTTCCTATCTTTTGGAAATGATGTTAGATAGCATAAATAATGCAGGTTGCTTTCAGAAAACACTTGGTAGCATGTTAGCCTACTGTAAATCATCTTTTTCTCTGACTAAAGGAGTTCCCTGCCTGGGCAATTCACTGACCTTTTATTGCAAGAGTCTTTTTACCATCTGCCACGAGTGGGCATAAGTTCATCGTAATTATCATCTCCTACATGTAGCTATAACAATTGAGGCCTGCAAATTGCTTTTGTGTGGTATTTACCTGGTATAATCTTTAACTGTACATGTCCTTAATTTAATGTGAACTACTTCTAGTCATGTGAAGGGATTTGACCATAGAGAAGAGAGTTCCTGAAGCATTTACCCTATCTATAACTCAGGTTAGAACTATAGATATCTTTTTAAAAGACACATGATAGAGTAGGCAAACATGGTGTCAAGTTAGAGAATGTAAAACAGAGAAATGGGCTTAAAGGTTGTTCCCTGAAGCAGCTGTACCTCAGGCACTTTTGCAGAAGTAAGATGCAAACACTGCACAAGTACAGAATTGTGCAAATAGACTAGCAGGGCGTTTAACTGAGCCTAGAAGGGAAAAATCCCAGCCTTTGCTCTGGAATGTCTAAATGCCAACCCAAAGCATGGAGATGAAGCTTTTCTGTTTTGATCTAATGTTGCTAGTGTACCACCAGATTCATCTTGGAAGAAGTTGTCTGTGAAAGAGATCTTGCTTTTCTGACTGGTTGAGTATTTCAGTTTGCTAATGCAATCGGTGAAAGTTTGGCTCTGAAAATACTTAGCAGGGTTTTTTTTAATATTCTGCTTTGAAGGTAGTAACACTTGTGTCTCAGATTATGTGGGGGGTCCAAAACTGGGAGATGTATTGCAAAACACACACACCACCCCCCCCATTAACTTGGACCTTAAAGAAGCAGTCAAGGAAGCTCTCTTTGCATCACATGCTAAAACAGATGGTCTGACACCAACCACTGCAGCCATCCAAAACCTTGTAAACCTCCAGAAAAATCATTGCAGACGTCTGATACTACAGCAGAATTACGAAGTGGACAGAAAAATATGCTGCTGAGGAGGTGACAGCCCTGCAATGTGTATCTGTTAGTGTCCTTACTCTGTAGATTTCCAGAGAAATTGAGTAGAAAATTTGGAGGGAATTGCCTGAAGTCCTGCAAATGCTCCCAGTGAAATCAGAGGTAGCGTTCTCACTGACTTCACCAAGGACCATTGCCCCCTCAAGTAAACAGCAGAAAAGAGAGATAGTTTTTGCTGTCCATGGGTATGTGTGGGGGGCTTTATCAAATTTGTTGAAGAGATTTCCTTTAATGTGTATATGTACATATTGTGGACGTGTAATGGATGTCCTGGAGAATATTCTTGGTTTGGGCATAGCATGTAATCTAGTGAGATGGTGTAATAGTACATGTTCCTTATCTAATTCCTTCTGTTTGATTCTCTTCTCCAGTTGATGACAGTGCCATTCTGGATTGTCAGTTCAGTGAATTTTATCATACACCTCCACAAGGGTTTGAAAAGATCCTGTTTGAGCAGCAGATCTTCTGACTGTCTTCATACTGAAAATTTGCACCCTGCACTGTTACAAAAGCTTTGTCATCTTAAATAAAGCGTCACTTTGATTTTAGGAAACATATCTGTATTTTTAGTGAGCACTTGTGACACTGTCGTCTGCAGAATTAACGTGTTAACTGCAACACCAGGTAACTGTGTTGCAAATATGAGATTTCCTGCAATGTTTTGTGGTGGAAAGTGAGTGTTTTGGAGCAGGGTGTTTCTCCAATTTATAGTTGGTGCGTAAAGAGACTAAGGGATATTATTGTCATCAGTATTACATTTGGTATTTTGAATAAACTGGAGCTCTGTAAAGTAAGTAGTTCTTATGCATATGATAGCTATGGAGAATGGATAGTTCTTACAGGTTTTTTCCCAACCTTTTTCCCCACAGAAGTTGTGTGCTTTGCTTAAAGGAAGCACTGTGTTTCTAGTCTGTGATTTGGAGTTGCAGTGTCCCTGTGGTGCACAAAGACTAATAATCCCATGGCGTCACTATCAACTAGACACTTTTTTTTGCAAGGTGTAATTTAGTCCATTCCCTCAATCTTAGACCAGCAAATATAACTTACCTGTTTCTCCTAGCTTTTCATTTGCTTTTAGCCTGACAAATAATAGGACACTCTCTAGTAATACTTTTTTGTTTGACCTCAAAAAGTAAACCGGAACACTCCCTGTGTTTTTGCGGACCACCATGTTGTGTAAGTACAGATCTCTCAAACTGGGTATGCAAAGAGCCGGGTGAAGGGTATGAGATGTTATGGTAAAGCCTTACATCTAAACTGTAAATTAGATTATTCTTCTATGGAATAGTGTATTTAATTTCTTTGTGAATCATTTATAAAGGATTAATGGCTAAGACATTGTTCTAAAATGTGATGCCCTTGAATATGAATTGTGAGATGCTTTTTTTCCCCCTCTTGTCATATTTAGTATACTTCCTAGAAGAATCTTTATGGTAAAGAAAATCTTCATACTGGATGTTTGTTTTTTTGGTTTTGGCTCTTCCTGGGTTAATACATTTGCATAAATGAATGATTTTATTTAAATATTTTTAGAAATTACCTGATTCTGAAATTTTCAAATACAAAAAGCTTTCTCAAAGCCTTTCACCTTATGATTTTCTGTACCTGTTTTTTTGTTCTGAGTGGCCTGAGTTTTCCTTCCTTTTAACCTTTTTATCACATCACAGTGTTGGGTAGAACTTTTCAACCTAAAAGGAATGATGCCCTTGTCAGCATTATGAGATAAAGCTCGGGAGATTGGAGTGCAGTTTTATCACCTCCCCTTGAAATCTGCTCCGATTTACTGTGCTCAGATCTGTAATCTAAGTTGAACAAAACACTCATGTTTTGTTTCAGTTTCCCTGGTAGATATGTGAGCAGCTGTCCCTGCTAGGGCAGAAGTTTCTGTGGTGGGTTGACCCTGGCTGGATGCCAGGTGCCCACCAAAGTCACTTGATCACTCCTCTCCTCAGCGGGACAGAGGAGAGAAAATTAACAAAATCCTTGTGGGTCGAGACAAGGACAGGGAGATCACTTGCCAATTACCGTCATGAGCAAAAAAGACTTGACTTGAGGAAAAAAAAATAATTTATTGCAAATCAAATCAGAGTGGGATAATGAGAAATGAAACCAAATCTTAAAACACCTTCCCTCCACCCCTCCCTTCTTCCCAGGCTTAACCTCTCCTCTGAATTTATTTACCTCCTGCCTCTCTGCAGTGCAAGGGAATGGGGGTTGTGGTCAGGTCATCACATGTTGTTTCTTTTGCTCCTTCCTCCTCAGGGGGAGGACTCATCACATTATTCCCATGCTCCTGTATGGGGTCCCTCCCACAGGAGACAGTTCTTCATGAACTGCTCCAGCATGGGTCCATTCCACGAGGTTCAGTCCTTCAGGAACAGACTGCACCAGTGTGGGTCCCTCATGGGGTCACAAGTCCTATCAGCAAAACTGCTGCAGTGTGGGCTCCTCTCACCACAGGTCCTGCCAGGAGCCGGCTGCAGCATGGGCTTCTCATGGTGTCAGAGCCTCCTTTGGTCATCCACCTACTCCAGCGTGGGGTCCTCCACGGGCTGGAGGTGGATATCTGCTCCACCAGTAACCTGCATGGGGGCCAGCCTGCCCCACGGGCTGCAGGGGAACCTCTGCTCCAGCGCTTAAGCACCTCGTCCCCCTCCTTCTTCACTGACCTTGGTGTCTACAGAGGTGATTCTCTCATATAATCTCACTCTCTTCAACTGCTGTTGCACACATTTTTCCTAGCCCTTCTTAAATATGTTATTCCAGACATGCTACTACTCTTGCTGATGGGCTCGGTCTTGCCCAGTGGTGGGTCCGTCTTAGAGCTGGCTGGCATTGGCTCTACCGGACACTGGGGAAGCTTCTAGCAGCTTCTCGCAGAAGCCACCCCTGTAGCCCCGCTGCTACCAAAATCTTGCCACAAACCCAGTACAGTTTCCATGCAGACTTACCTTCATGTGGCTGATGAAACGTTCCAGGTTGCAGGGAGTGCCTGAGACCTCTCTCTGAGGCTAGGAGAGATGGCCCTCTGTCCTTCAGGAAGTGTGCTGTCTTAGAGAAGCTGTGCTGCCAAGTGAAGGAGTTCCAGGAGGAAGTGAGCAGGCTGCACCACACCAGGGAAGATGAAAAGGAGATAGACAGGATCTTCTGTGAGACTTAACACTTGAAAAGCCTCAGACCCCATCTGCAACAGGGAGGCAAGCAGTGTCTATCTCACACTACTAAGGTAAGCACAACCTCTGGAGAAGGGGAAAGATGGAAGCTGGTGACTTCTGGCACAAAGAGGAAAGTTTCTGCCCCATCTAACGGCTTAAAATGGCAAATCAGGTTCACTGTCCTCATAGATGAAGAGGAGCTAGATGTGGCTCCGAGGCTTAGCAGGAATAAATGCCACGTCATTGTAATGGGTGACTCCCTGCTGCAGAGGACAGAAGCACCCATCTGTCAACTCAACCATTCGTCTTAGAGCGGTTTGCTGCCTTCTGGGTACCAGCATCTGGGATATTGTGGAGGAGCTACTGAAGCTCATCTGGCTCTCTGACTACAACCTCCTGCTGTTACTCAGTGTGGACACAAATGATACTGCCAGCAGATACCTGGACAGTATCAAAAGTGACTAGAGAGCTCTGAGGGTGGGAGTCATGGGCATGGGGACCCAGGAGGTGATCTCAGTCCTGCCGGTGAGGGGAAAGAGAGTGAGGAGGACAAGTCAGTAACTGCCTGGAGAACTGGTGTTGGCAAGAGGGTGTTGGGTTCTGTGACCGTGGACCCTGTTTGCAGACCAGTGACCGCTTGGGAGAGGTGGTATTCACTAAGTGGGACAGAGCTATTTTCACCAATAAGATTGCTGACCTTATTAGGAGAGCTTTACACTAAGAATGACGGAGGAGGGAGAGAGTGCGGGAGTGATGGACAGGTTCTCTGAGCAAAGGGCATGGGTGGTCTCATGGAAAAAAATCACAAAATCAATAAAATGGGTTTTAAGCAGGGTCACCTCCAGTGCTTGCGTGTGAGCAAGGAAGTGCCTACAAGGCACCATTATGGAGAAATGCCCAAATACTTTCTAGGAATGCTGGGGGCACCTCTGTGAAGTGTCTGTATGCTGTCACACTCAGGATGAGGAATAAACATGACGAGTTGGAGATCTGTGCACAGTTGCAGGGCTACAGTCTTACTGGGGTCATGGAGACGTGGTGAGATGGCTCCCACAACTGGAGCTCTGCGCAGGAGGGATACAGTGTCTTTGGGAGGGAGGGGATGGGAAGATGAGGAGGAGAGTTGCCCTTTATGTGAGAGGGCAGCTGGAATGTACGGAGATCTGCCTGGGGATGGTCGAGGAGCCAGCTGGCATGGGTTTATGGGTTAGGATTAAAGAGATGTCAGGAGTTAGGTCTGGACGGGCCACTAGACAAATGACAGATGCTCGTTATTAACCCCTCCCTTCCCAAAGGGGAATAGAAGGGAAAAAAGGGAGAGAGACTTATGGATTGGAAAAGAAAACTAAACCTGCTTTAAATAAATAATAATAAAATGAAATCTATACAAATACACACAAACACAAGACTGACTCCAGCCATCTTGATGGCAATTACACTGCCACCACCACTGATGCTGTGGCAGGCACTGGGAAAGTCCCAAACTGGACTCAGCAGCAGATGGGAACTGGATTCAGGAATGCACGGATTGGGATCAGAGGCAGAAGGGACAGAGTCCTCCTTGGGCACCAACTATTGAAGCAGAAAGATTGACCCTTGTGACCCCTCAGCTTTATCCCGAACATGATGTCTATGGGATGGAACACCTTGTTGGTTAGTTTAGGATCACCTGTCTCCTCAGCTCCTCCCCGCAGGTGCAGCCTCTCACTTACTGCACCCCCACCGTGGGACACAGGATTTAGCAGTGACCTTGGTCTGCACAGGAGCAAGTGTAAGCAAGAGCCTTTCTGCACCCCAGCCCCTGGCAGTGACTGTAAACATCAAGTGTTGTCACTGCTAGAAGCAGAGACTGTCTGCAGAAATACGCCGTTAACTTCAGCGAGTGCCGTCACTTAGAAGAGCCTGAGCTGGAAAATGAAATCACTGAACAGAATGAGTTCTGTGCTAACCCAAACCAGGACAAGAGAGGACAGGTAAAGGTGACATTACGGTGGATGGCTGCTGTAGACCACCTGACCAGGAAGAACAAGTGGATCAGGAACAGCCTCAAGTTTGCAGGCCATAGGGGACTTCAGCCTCCCCAGTATCTGATGGAGGGATAACACAGCAGGAGAGAAGCAATCCAGAAGGTTCCTGGAGTGTAATGGTGATGAATTCCTCCTCCAAGTGACAGAGGAACCAGTGAGGAGACGTGTTCTGCTGGACCTCACATTCATCAGCAAGGAGGGACTTGTTGGGGATGTGAAGGTCAAAGGCAGCTATGGCTGCAGTGACCATGAGATGGTGGAATTCAGGATCTTGGGAGCAGGGAAGACAGTCAAAAGCAAGCTCACAACCCTGGGCTTCAGAAGAGCAGACTTTGACCTCTTCAAAGATCTGCTTGGAAGAGTCCCGAGGCACTGGAAGGTGGCCCAAGAAAGCTGGTTAATATTCAAAGACAACCTCCTCCAAACTCAAGAGAATTCCATCCTAATTAATAAATCAGGCAAAAATGCTAGAAGGCCAATGAGGATGAACAAAAGAGTTCCTGGCCAAACTCAAATACAAAAAGGAAGCATACAGAGGGCAGAAGCAAAGACAGGTAACCTGGGAGGAATACAGAAACATTGTTTGAGCATCCAGGGACAAAGATGAGGAAAGTCAAAGCCCAAATGGAATTGAATCGGACCAGGGATGTCAAAGACTAAAAGAAGGACTTCTCTAAGTATGTTGTAGACAGAGGGAAGAGTGAGGAAAATGTGTGCCCTTTGATTAATGGGGTGGGAGACCCAGTGACACAGGCCATGGAGAAGGCTGAGGTACCGAATACCTTCTTTGCCTCAGTCTTTACCAGCAAGATGAGCCTTCAGGAATCCCAGAGATCAGGGGAAAAGGCTAGAGCATGGAAGATGTATCTGCGGTGGAAGAGGATCTGGTCAGGCAATACTTAAGCAAACCGAACATCCGTAAGTTCATAGACACCAATGGGATGCACCCATGAGTGCTGAGGGAGCTGGCTGATGTCATTGCAAGGCCACTGTCGATAATCTTTCATCAGTCATGGTGATTGGGAGAAGTGCCTGAAGACTGGAGGAAAGCAAATGTCACTCTTATTTTCAAGAAGGGTAAGAAGGAGGACCAAGGAACCTACAGGCCAGTCAGCCACAACTGAATCTCTGGGAAGGTGATACAGCAGCTAATCCTGGAAACAGTTTACAGCCACATTAAGGACAAGAAAATCACCAGGAGTAGTCAGTGTGGCCTCATGAAGGGGAAGTCATGTTTAACCAACTTGATAAACTTCTATGATGAAATGACTGGCCTGGTAGACAAAAGGGGAGCAGTGGATATTGTCTACCTCCACTTCATTAAGACTTTTGATACTGTCTCCTATAAGATACTTATAGGCAAGCTATTGATGTATGGGCTGGATATGCAGACAGTGAGGTGGACTAAAAACTGGCTGAATGGCCAGGCCCAAGGGATGATGATCAGTGGCATGAAGTTTAGTCGGAGGCCAGTAACTAGTGGTGTACTCCAGGAGTCAATACTGGGTCCAGTCCTGTTTAATATCTTTGTTAACGCTCTGGATGATAGAGCAGAGTGTGCCCTCAGCAAGTCTGCAGATGACACAAAACTGCAAGGGGTGGCTGATATGCCGGAGGGCCATGCTGCCACCCAGAGGGATCACAGCAGGCTGGAGAAATGGGCTGACAGGTACCTCAGGAGGTTCAACATGGAGAAATGCAAAGTCCTGCACTTGGAGAGGAACAACCCCAGGCACCACTACATGGTGGGGGCTGTCCAGTTGGAAAGCAGCTGGGTGTCCTGGTGGATAGCAAGTTGAACATGAGCTAGCAACATGTCCTTGTAGCAAAGAAAGCGAATGGTATCCTGGGCCGCATTAGACCAGGTATTGCCAGCAGGAGGGAAGAGGTTATCCTTTGCCTCTACTCAGCCCTACTGAGGTAACACCTGGAGTGCTGTATCCTGTCCTGGGCTCCTTGGTACAAGAGAGTCGTGCGCATACTGGAAAGAGTCTGAAGAAGGGCCACAAAGATGATCAAGAGACTGGAGATTCTCTCCTGTGATGAAAGGCTGGGAGAGCTGGAACAGTTCAGCCTGGAGAAGGGGTTTCGGATCAATGTATTTAGATACCTGAAGGGAGGGTGAAAAGAATATGGAGCACGGCTCCTGTCAGTGGTGCCCAGCATCAGGACCAGAGGCAATGGGCACAAACCAAAACACAGGAAGTTCCTTCTGAACATCAAGAAACACTTTTTACTGTGAGCATGGCCAGACTGGTTGAGGAGCGTTCATCCTTGGAGGTACTCAAAAGCCATCTGACGTGGTCCTGGGCAACTGGTCCTATGTGACCCTGCTTAAGCAGGATGGTTGGACCAGATGGCCTTCCAAGGTGCCTTCCAACCTCAGCCATTCTGTGATTCTTCCTTTAGGTGATGTTGCTATACTAGTTGACATATACTATAACGTTTCTGTAACCAATTTTGTCATCTCTTCAAACCTGAAATGATTATATATACATACATCGATACAGATACAGGTGATACACATATAGGTATAGATACAGATGATTAGATATAGATATATAGATACATAGATACATAGATATAAAAGGAAATGGTAAATGTGTGTCCTCTTTCCTTTGGAGATCTTTTGACAATCCCTTCAACAGTGGTCCTTTGCCATGAAAGACTACTGAGATGAAAGTGCTTCTTGTGAAATTATATTTCTAATATTCATGAGAAAAGGAGGAAATATTTAAAGAAATTCTTACCACTTATCTAACCACATCCAGCAAATAACTTTTTCTTGAAGTCTGCTGTGTTTAAGAATGTTTCAAAGTAAAAGCTGCTACCTTGAGCTTAATGTAGGCTTGCTTTACAATACAGGTAACGCTGTCTTCTTCAAAGCTGGAGTTTGAAATGGTACATTTTACAATGTACAATGTAAAATACTCAAAATAGCTCCTAAATTCACCATATGAAAAGATCCTGCTTTCACAGCTCAAAGTTGCTCATTTTTCATCTTAAACAGAGTAAGATGCATTTGTAATGCTCCACAATGTGTAATAATCAGAAAAATTCTGGTTCTATAACTGGCAACAGAGGGAAACTATAAAATAAGGTGGGGTGTGTGAATAAAAGATTATTAACATCTATTGATCAAAATGGAAAGAGCAGTTTTCACCTGAAAATAAGCTTGGTGGTGATAGTTCTTAAGAAAAGCAAGGGTGCAGTTAACTCTGTTGCACAGGTAAGAAGATGGGCCACAGAAATAGAATGTGAATGAACCCGTGCCTCAGCATGTCATTTCAGCATCTGGCAATAAACCCAGATGTTTTCCGCTATGTGTTCCCATCTCCAGCTTTGCCCAGAGAAATGAGATGCAATACCTGTTCCTAAACGTTGCACTAGCAAGTAATTTTCAGCTAAGATAAAAATAATAATATATTTGCTAGTAGCAAATTTGTTTTAATAAGAATGAATCACGCTTCCCAGTGAAATGGTGAGGTATTTCCACTAATTGTTTGTACCCAAATGTTTTCTTATTCTTTGAATGTTATGATTTGGACACCCTACCTCTTGGAGTGCACAACTTTGTACTGACTAGTCCCTTATGTTTTCTGAGTCCCTTTGAGATTACACTGTGGCAGCAAGATACAAAGTCTGAACCAGACTTTGTTTGCACATCCACAAATCGATAGCACTGACAGGGCACAAAATACAGGTTGCATACAGATCAACTGAGCTGTTATTTTTATAATACCGGAACGGTTTATGGTGCTTTGGGGATAGATGAAGTCAGGTAGTACTATTCCAAGGAGCTTAAAATCCTAATTAGATACTATAAAGCTAGAAAGACCTGTCAAGAATTGCCTGGAAAGGTGCTCAGGGATCATGCTGGGATACGGTAACATAGATGCTCTGCAAAGATGCTCTGCAAAGAGAAACTTTGTGATGCGCATTGGGTCCCTTAAATCCCACTGAGAGCAGTTCTACTCCCAGTCCTATAAAGAGCCTTTAGATACAGCAAGACATGCTATTCAGGTGTGAACGTTCATGAGAAGCCAGACCTCCACGAGTATCCACACAGTTTGTCCTTTCTGCAAGCTTTCCAGGGAACGCACCGCTGTGCACACAGCGGTGTGCAAAAACAACAGAAGGAACGGGGTCCTAGTAATTGATGTGGATTTCTTAGCTTTATCTGAGTGAGTTCTTAGAGTATTTTTGTAGTACTCACTCATCTTTGTTATCAGTTCGTGTTGATGTTGCTTTGCATATTGACAACCAATCTTGTGGCTGAAATCAGGTTTCACAGAAGTCCACAAGCGAATTGGCAAGACACAGGCTTTTATGTGCCTCTCTGAATTCAGGCTTTAAGGCCTGAGGATCCAGCCCCCCTCAAGATACCTAATCTGTAAGGAGCCAACGTTGCTTTTGGAAATGGGGTTAACTACTACCTCTCGCTGTAGTGAGGGACCTGGTTGCATAAATATGTCCAAAACTACAACACTAAGGTATTTGCAGGAAGACTGTGTCAGAAGATTTGGACAAATCTAAGTGCCTCTTCACTGCTCCTTCCCTTGCCTAGTCCCACAGTAAAATACTGTTCAGGTTGTTGACGAGTCGGTTGTGGATTTCTAGGCAAAAGCCCAGAGGGTTAGGGAGAGCTCTCAGAGGTACACTGGCAGACCTTTGCTTTTCCTGAGTGCTTCATGTAAGCTCTCCATTGGGGCCAATCTTGGTGGCTTGAATGTTGAATTTTTGTGTTGGATACTTGCAAGAACAAAGAGTTGGTAGGACCAACTCCTTCCTGAACTGGCTTATATGAAAGTCCTATTTTCTTTTCCCCATCAAGATATTTTAGCTTTTCCTGGCCCCTTTTCTAGCCCTGCGTTAGACTTAAGGAAGCCCACTTGATCTGGCTGCCAAGAGGAGTCAGCAGAAGAGCTCTTTAACTCCCCACATGGTCCGAACATCTGACACTTCTGGGGAAGAGCAATAGTTGCTTAGGCACTGGAATTTCCTTTGCTGTAGTCAAGATAGTTGGGCTGGGGATTAAATGAGATTGAAAGAACATTCTCGAGGGGAGTCAACTGCTAAAATGCCAGATATCCAGTGTGAAGAGAAGCGCATAAATAAAACTAAGGTCACTATTCCCTAATTCCAGAACGTGTCAAGAAAAAAAATTATGTCTTTGTGTATGTGTATTTAGGTTGCATTGTGCCTGTAATCTAATTCAAGATAATACAGAGAGAGCAAAAATAGAAGCCAAGTCACATTCATGGAAAACTCTGGCATGTTTAGCAGACAAGACAGTTCGTAGCTTCAAGAAACGTGAAGACTTGAGTCTTCATATTTCTTGGATGCACTCATGATATTGGCAAGCAGTACATATCAAAATCCCTATTGTTGAGAAATATCTAAATTCCCTTTCACCTTAGAAGTATCTTTACTCAGTGTAAGATGGCTTACGACCTTTTCGTAAGTGATAAATTATTATGCTGAATAATGACAGCAGTAGTTCATTGAGGATCCTGTGCGGAAAAAGTGCAGCTCTTGGCCAAAGTAAACTCTGGCAAAATCGAGATAAACTGGTGGAAGCAGCTTGTTTCGTGCAAGCTGGTGGCATGTTCCAGACAAAGTCATCTTTTCCTGAATGTAGGATGGAAATAGTGCTTCCTGCTCTAGAGGGAATGTCAGGAGAACACATCGAGGGAATACGAGGCAGCAGGACCATGTTCAGACTGCTCGTACCCTAATGCCTGTCACAACTCCATCTCTCCATTGTCTGAGAAATCAAGTCTGAGCAGTCTGAATCACTCATGACTAATTTGAATGTAGTAGTTATAACTCCTAAACTAAGCTCCCTGAGTAGGGGGTGTGAACACACCTTCAGACATTGCAGTAGAGGGAGGGCGATCTAATTATCTTTAAGAGTCTGTATTTTGCCAAAGATTTCTTAGGCAGAGGATTGGGCTGGTTATAGCTTGTTTCCTGCCTTCCCATCTAATTCACCATCTTTTCTTCACCTGCTCTAAAGGCCCATTTTCCTGCTAGTATTAAAACAAGTGATACTCCAGCCACTTATTTATTGCAGGCTGACATTTCCCAAATTCTGGGAAACTTTGTCTCTACTTAAAAAGCAATGGTCAACATAATCCTGTCAGCTAAACCCCCTGCAGGAGACGCATGTCACGCAGCAAAAGAGCTCTGCTGATACGGCTTGAATGGTTTCCTCAGAGTGAGCAGCAGTGACAGATGGCCTTTTTTCCTTTTCTCCATGTATTGCCGGAGCTTTTCCTTGCAGAGCCATGTTGGTGGGGATAAGGAAGCAAACTGAGCTGCCTGGAGGCTTCTCAGCAGCATCGGTACATCGAAAGTTTGAGCTCCAGGGAGGGGCACTGGAGCTGAAACACACGGTGGGGTGCAAAAGCAAAATCCTCTGCATTTGCTGCATCTGCTGTCCTGGTAAGGTGGGAAGGGAACAGTCAGTGACCGGAACTGGTGGGAAAGCACAACTCTCCCACTCTAGCAGGGCTCTGGTAGAGCTCTACCCTAAATATTTTGTCCCAGGTCACACAGAAAGTCTGAATCGGGTGAATAAAGCCAGCTCTGTCAGTGAGGAGAGGGAAGGGCTGGTATCCCCAGCTAACACAGCCCTGCAAGTGGGAAGGAGCTCTGGGGGGGCTAGTGAGTGTTAAACTGTCAAAAACATTGCTTGTAGCTGTATCACTGCTCACGGCATTCAGCAGGGCGTTATTCTGCTAAAAAAATAAGAATTCCAGTTTTACTGAGAGAGCTCTGTCCTCGCTAGACATGCTTTGCAGGATAGTACACTGCTGTGCCAGTCATTGTAAAGCCGTCCTGCGCAGATAGCCTGAACACCACTGCTATTCGTCCTCCTCTGTAGATTTGCAATCATAATGTTCCTGTTCCCTCACCCTTTGTCTTCATCCTAAGAGCCAGGGATGTCAGATCCATCCGGGGGAAACGGTCAGATCCCCCAGGTTCAGCTGTCAATTCTGCTCTGCATCTGTCGCTCCACAATGAGCCTCCCACTGAGGGTGGTTGTGGGGGAAGGTAGACTGTGACCTTGTGTAGCAATGAACGGCTTAGCTGTGCTTTATTGTTTAGGACCTTATTGTTGCTTGCAGGGTTGCTCTGTAAGAAAGTAAGTTCCCTTTTAGGGTCATCTCTGTTTCTGCTCTTTGTTTCTCTTCCTTCCTTATTTTCCTGCCTCTGAATGTGGTGACGTGCATTATTTATACCAGTGCAAACACTGTTGCGTTGATGTAGAAGGGTCTGTGGCTGCTGGTGTTAACCCAACTGGTGAATTGCTCCATGGCTTAGACTCCTCCTAAAGCCTGGAGTAATTTTGCACTAGAGTAAGTCATGCTCCAGCCGTCACTGCCCAGTTGCTCTCTTGGTCTGCATGATCTTGTCTTCGTGTAGAGTTGTGCTGGCCTGCAGCCAGGCTCCACTTCTTTGTGTCCATGTGCTCCAGAAAATATACCTAACACATTCTCTTAGTTAGCTCAATGCCTCCTTACCTAGTCATGGTGTTCACTGTTCCCGGTTTCCTTATTCTCTGAGGAGAGGAATAAGCACAAGTCCTGATTTCTCAGCAGAACTACTTTGACGATACACATCTGGTGGTATACAATTGCAATGATTGAGCCGAGCTACAAGCAGGATGGCACCCGGAGAAGAACAAGTAGGAGGAGTCAAAGCTGGCCTGCAAGAAGGCTGAAAACCAAACCCTGATGCAGGCACATCTGGCCTCCCAGCCAGTTAGCCTTTTGCCTGATGTGGGCTTCCTTTCCCTGTGCCATACACGTGTTCCCAGTCACATCAGGTTAAAATGAGAACAGCTTGCTCTAGAAACATGGGTACACAAATCCAGGCATGCCATGGCTGCGTTACAGAGCACATGACGTATTCTGATCCCGTGAAGAGCGCATTTAGACAATAGCATAAATCAGCAGTCAATAAAATCTCCAGACATACTTTTGGTTCAGTATGTCTCATCAAGGCCTTTTGTCATTGTTTTAATCAGGAGAACTTTACCAAGGCTTTTTATTTTCCATCTGTATGAGTTTGAAAAAGGTGCCTTTCGTCAGCAACCTTCAACCATGCTCTCTCCCAGACTGTCACAAAACCCCATATTGCAGCAATATACAAAGTCCTGAGAGCTGTGCTCTGCATGGCACAATGCCCAGGCACTAAAAATTAACTTGAAAATCGCCTAAAATGCATTGGAAACTAGCAGGAATTGCATAATGAACCTGGATGGTGCCATGAGGGTAGAGTCGGTAGCAAACAACCAACAGCAAGACTGACTTTTACCCTTTCCTAGGTTGGAAAACTTGGGAAAGGCACCCAGAGTGTTAGGCAGTGCTGCTCCCCTGGCTAGGAGAAACATGTATTTGCTTAGCCTGCAGTGTTAAATTGCCTGCAAAAGTTAGAACACACCTACTGGTATATTTACATTGATGGCAGCATGTAAATCATGCAAACCCCTTCCAGCGGGCTGTCAGTGGGACAGGATCTGGCATACACTTGTCTACTCAGTATACCTTTTGCCCAGAGCATTGGCGGTTCTTGCTTTAGCACATGATGCCTGATCCTGAATTGCCCTGACTCTCCTTTTAACTACCAGTAGCCACCTCATGTTCTTTTAAATGCCGTGAAGACAACATTTAAAAAAAAAAAAAAAAAAAAAAAAAAAAAAAAAAAAAAAAAAAAAAAAAAGTCCATATTGGGTGAAGCTGAAAGTCTGCTCAGTGCATGCAGCCTCTAACACACAGTCCCACAGAAGCCATAAACACATTGGTCAAAAACGGGTTTGTAGGGAGGACCACAGCAGATGGCAGACATGTGATGATGATTTCCTGAATAACCTGTAATTATCCAACACTTGTGTAGTGCAAACAAGTCTCAGCACAAGACCTGAGATATGAAGTGACCCCCTCACCCAGAAAAAGAGCCTGATTGTTAATGGAGTGTCCTGGAGGCAAGTGATTTGAAACTCTGCAAGCTGCAGAAGAGCCAGGTTACTCATGTCCTGGTCAAAAACTCTGAGTCCAGAGCCAAATTATAAATAAATAAGTAGCACAGGCAGCATAGAACCAGCATCATCACAGCATTTCCAGGCCAAAGCAGTAGCGGCCAGCTATGATCCATGCAGCTTTCCAGAAAACATCACACAGTCTGTGGCCCATTCTCAGGGGAGTCTTTGGAAAAAAGTATTCAACAGTAGCAGAGAAAGTAACTATTTCAGTCCCCATTGCTGGAAAACAGGCAAGGGGCATGTAGCACTTGTGCAGTGATTTCAGGGCCTTTGGAAGACTTAAGAAATATTCACATAATTGACTTAAAAGTCCACACTGGAACCAATAAGGGTGTCCCTGTTCATCCCCTTCCTCGTGCTGGCACTAGGCTTCCATAAAATCTCATGCACTGTGCAGACCAGAGTGCAAATCCAGCCGCAAAACACTGGGGAAAAGGTATGAACTGCAGTTATGTCGGCTCTGAGGGGAATGAGGAAATGTCTTTTCTTCTAGACAGAAGCCTAAAGTTAGTCTCTACAATGCTTTTCTTTTGTTCAAGAAAAGTCTTCAGGGTCTGGGAGAGGAGTGGAGTTTTCCTGCTATGCAGAGGTGTAATTCAGGGTGGTGTGCGCAGTTCTTTGGCATACCTGCATTCCCCCGTTTTCATGGATATAAATTATGCTACCAATATTTTTTGACTGGAATATCTGCTTCTGCTCTCGGCGAGGAGAGAAAGAGGCATGGGGATTATACAGTACTAGAAGAATGAAAAGGAAACAACTTTTGTGTTTAGACGGGGCCTGAGTGTCTGTCAGGAGCAGCAGTACAATCTGGGAACTGGCTTGCAGAGCCTCATGTTTCAGACTAATTCTAGGCTGCCAATCCACAGCAGAGATAGCTTTTGTTATTTTAGTCATTCCTTTTCCAATGTGTTTTGAGGGAGCAAGGTCCTACAATTGAAGGCATTTTGCTTTTCAATCTATTGAGGAGGTAAAATGTTCCTAATTCCAGTTCTGAGAAGGCCAGCTGTATGGCCACAACTTTCATCTCGAAAAGGAGCAGGGGCAAGCCGCCCGCCTTGCACATTTGTAGAGCAAGCGTGGCAGACATGTAATACACCCATCTGTCTTGTAAGCCATGTAAGACTGTCTCTCCGTCACTGACCAGGACCTGTTTTTTTCAAGGCATAGTGAAAACAAACCAAAATACAGGCAAAAAAGAGGGACCTAAATGCCGGCGCAGTTGCATCCTTTTAAAGGCACTCATGAGTTGTAGCTAAAAGCTTGTTAAAACTTGGAACCAAAATTGAGTATAATTTTTTCAGTGAAGTCTAAACACTGGGGCTGTGTAGGATAAGGGAGAGTCCAGCTCTGTGGAGCACCTTCAGTCCTGTAGCTAGGGAGGAGCTGATCTTAGTAATGAATTTTTGGACCCAACACAGAGAATGGTCCTTCTCACCTCCTCAGAAATTGCCTGTACAGTGATGCTGAGCTCCTCTCCTGCAGTGTAGGCAGAGGCCTGGGAGTTACCTGGAAGCACGAGTCCTCCTGCCAGCTTCACAAGGGCATGGTGAGCGACAGCAGCGAGCAGGGACTTGCTCCTTCTGCAGCATTTTGCTACTACATGAGGATGCAGCAGCCAAATTGCGTAAGGCCCCAGCTTCTTCCACTCCCCAAGCACTGCTCCTCCCGTGCACACCTCCCTCCACTACATCTCCTTGGGGGGCCACAGCAGTATGCCCTACCATGCATGAAGGCATTATTCTAAATAATATTTAACAGTCATAAATGGTATTGAATCTAGATCTGTGGTGCCATTTGAATACATTGCTGTGGAAATTTGATTTTTAATGCTGTTAATGAAGAAGAAAAACTACTTTTTTCAATTGCAGGAAACAAATAGCGAACCTGTCGGCTTTCAGATAGGTTGTAAGACCTGGGAAAAATTGCTACTAGCAACATTATTTGCATTTGCAAGAAGCATTCCTTGTTTTTTCCAGTATACTCAAATGAATTTTTCTAATCATGGTAACCCCTTTGTAAATATCCCACAGTGTGGTAGAGCATTTTAATCAGCAGGCTTTGGTGGAAGGTGAAATATCCAAAAGAAGTGATAAGTTTGAGTATCAGGTGTTCTGGGGAATAGGCTCTTTTGGGACAGGGTGACCTTCACATCCACTTTTTGAGATGAGCCCCATAAAAATCTTTTTAAAAACCTCTGCAAATTAAATGAGCTAATGTAGCAGTCCGCAGGAGAGGACAGACTCGCAGTCAATGGGAACAAAGGCCACATGAGAGGAAATACGACTTAGCGGTGCTAATTCGCACCTATAAACTACTGTGAGCAAAAGCAGCTGAGACTGCATTCCCTGTTCCTTTTTAACAATAAAAAAACATGTGCA
>NW_010394576.1:24370-28164 GCF_000710305.1 Buceros rhinoceros silvestris
AGGAATGGCTTAATCATCCTTCGAGAAAGGCTCTTGGGGGGAACTGAACAGGAGCAGGGAGAGAAGAGGAGACCCAAGATTTAGGTCTAGCAGCAGCACCAAGAAGTCTGGCTACAGACACCCAGAAGGGTGCTACTGCCTCCACTTCTACTCCCACCAATATTATGATGTGCAGCTGCGTGGGGGAACGCGCTTCTGCTTCAGCAACAAAGGCACGTAATCAGTGAGGAATCTTGCTAAAACTTGGGTCAATTATTATTATGATTATTACTGTGTTTGATCTCTGATAAACCTGTTTTAAGGACGTCAGCCTCTCCAGTGTGCACGCCCAGTGAACACACTCGATGTTAATCTTCAGTAAGTGATACCTTCCCGGGTGTGCTTCCAGTCTTCACACTAGTTTTTGCTTGGAAAAGAGCAGGAGACTTGAGAGGGTTGAGCTGCAGCCTGCCCCAACACTTCACAAAGTTCAGAGGAGTTGCAGTGCCGTGGTTCTTACCTCAGACATGTAGGTTGGCTCACCGACTCCTCTTCCCTCCTGAAATCTGGCTCATCTTGGGCAGCAATCAGTCATTTCCATATTTCCTTGCAAAATTCCCTGTAACAGCTTCAGAGCTTGGATGCAAACACCTTTGTTCGAAATGCAAAACGACAGCAGCAGATGCCTTTATAGACAGCAAAAGGCTTGAAGAAAGGCGGAGTAAATAAACAGCAAAAATTAAATATAAAATATTGCCACACAGAGAGGAGCTTTCTCTTCAAAATGAAGCAATTAACATGTACGGACTTATTCTGCTGGGCTGGGAGGAAGCAGGAGGCACGGTATTTAAACGAATTGCCATGTAGCCTGTGATTATCATTAGGATTCATTCAAACCCAGGCATTCAGTAAAGCTTCTGCTCTGCGGCTGGCTCCGGGCTGCCTCTCTATCAGTACCTATTGTTCCATAATTTCTCCATACTCGACGCTTTTTTTATCCCAACCAAGTCTGCCTTGTTTATTACCCTCCCCAGTGACTAAGCCAAAGCGTGTTAACAATGCATGGTTTCATTCGGCTCTTTTTCTCGCGTTAGCTGAAAAAGAGATGTCTGCTCCCCTAATTGCAGAGAATCTCTTCAGCTTTGCAATTTCTGTATTGAAAACTTGTTTAGGAGAAGGCACAGGGATATATATAAATCTGAGTACTCACTGACAGGAGAGATAATTGCCCTCTCCCTCCACGCATGGCAGAGCCCTCCTAAACGGCTCTGCACAGGCAAGTTTCTGTGAGACAGAAGGGAACCTCACACACGGCTCAGCAGCCACGGGCTCTCTTCCTCTGTCCCAGCCAGATGGTTTCCCTCTGCTAACAGCAGCCCAGCTCAGGAGGACTCTCCAGGGCTGGATCTGCCTGTTCCGCGCTGTGCTCTGCTCAGGCAGCTCGCATGCGGGGTCTGCAGTTCAGTGGGACAGGCATGCACAGGCACCACCACTGCAAGCTTCCAGCAGGGAAGGAATCACTTCGGGGTGATTCCTCCTCTCTCTTGCAAGAAGATGGGGCTTGTGACAAATAATTCCAGTGTTTAAGTTTTTTTTCCCCTTTGTTTTGTTTCAGAACAAATTTTTTTTTTTTATTTTTTTTTTTTTTTGTAGCTTTGGAAGCATTCTCCTGACTGAGGGGGAATCTGGCTTTCCAAATGTCGGGGGAAGCAGTCTGGTCATTTACAAGCAGCCCCAAAACTTTGCATAGCCACCTTACCCATGGCACCTCTGCAACACCCCCTCTCTTGCAGCACCCTGTGGCAGGTGGGTTGCAGCAGCAGGAGTCCCATCCCTGCCCAAGACCCAGCATGCTTAAATCTCCCTTGGCATCTTCCCTCACACTTTCTCCTCTTCCACGAATGTCTGTGCCTCTAGCAAGGGCCAAGCACATCCAGCTCTTGGGCCACCCCATTGCATGGACATGCAGACTTGCCATGGCTCACCTCTCTCCTTCTGCCAGGAACATGCTGCAAAACATTTGCACTGCTGCAGAAAGCTGGCCTCATCATCTTCCACAAAATCTCTGCATCTCTCCTATCGAGACCTCAAAACAACACTTTCAGGAGGAATTTGGATCATCCCTTGCAGTGGAATAAACCAACTGGAGATGGGTTGCGTTTTGCCTTTCTGCACACTGTGTTTCAAAGATGCACTGTTCACAGCGTCAAATCCTCTCCACCCACAGCTGAAGGGAAGGCACAGCGCTAGGTACGTAAAACGCAAAATGAAACATAATCCAACAAGTATTTAATATACGTTGTGTACATATAAACAAAATTTATATCAGTTATATAAATCTATACACACACATGTAGAGCATTTATATAAGAAACATATATTGATACTATACAGTAACAAACACAAATCTATACTTCCGTACTATGTTGATATATTTACATTCATATATATTATGGCTATGCGATGTACCTGAGTCACTGTTTTTAGGTCAAATAAGATGTCTTTCAGGCTAACCTTTTCCCACACGTAGGAGAAGTCTGTGCCCAGTCGGATGCTTGAGGTTCACATAGTGCAGATGGGAATGGAGAGGAGGTCTTGGAGGAGCTTTGATGTGATGAGTGGGGAGACCTTTAGCAATCATAGGACCAGGGTTTTGCTTTAGATCATGTCCTTTATGTGAGGGAAGAAGGTGTCTCCTCAGTTTACCCCATTCACTGGTGCCTGGAGGCTGGCCCAGGATTGCAATGGATAAACCGCATCCCACCTGTGCCCAAGGCATCCCAAAGGGGTTCCTCCACCCCCCATCTAAGCACCATCTTGAGCAGGGGGACATACTGAAGCTGTCCCCCTGCAGATTAAGGTAACCTTGTAGTAGCTCAGGTTTGACCAAGACAGGAGGAAGATCACATTCAGTGGGAGAAGGAGCTGTATTCAGCATGATGAACCATCACCCAAAACAGGTCTCTGTAACCCAAGCCCTCCAGGGTAGGCTCAGCAGGGCTGCTGGTCTCTGGCTCTTGCTGCTGTTGCTTTCTAAGCATGAGGTGCATTGATGCTGTGTCCCCGAGTCTGAGCCCTCTTCAAGCTTCAGCAGCAGCTTGGGCAGGATTTTGTGCTTCACAACTCCAGATTTAGGCTTGGGAGCTGTGGGCTGAGCTAACCACACCCTCTAAATCCTCCTCTGCAGCAGGACAAAGATGTCTGCATTGTGTGGTACCCTCCACTGCAAAGCAATCACTGGGTGCTATGGGACCCCAAAGGGACCTGGGATGATGTGCAGCGTGGCAACTAGGTAGATGTGCTCACCTGCATTAAACCAGCAAAAATGCTGAGCTGAGACAATAAGAAATAAACCCAGGTATTTAAGAAGGGTTTTTACCTTCAGTTTGAGCCTTGAAAGTGGAGCCAGCTGTCCTAACCCAGCCTTCCCATGCTAAGGCTGCTAAAGTTAATAAAGGCAGATGAAATCCCTAAATAGAGAGTAAGAGAGGAAAACATAAGAACCAAAATAGCAATGTTTTTGCAATTGCTGTAGAAGGAAGCATACAGATATACTAACAAGGACTTCAGAAGTCTATCCTCCCTCCAGAAGAGGAAAACCACGATCAGATACTAACAAGAGTGTCTTATCTTCACTGAACGTTGATTTGCCCACCTCTCATTTTCTCATCTTTATCCCTTGTGAATTTTGAAGTTAACTTCCATATTTCCTGAAATTTCTATGCATTATCTGTAACTGAATTTCACAGCAATTAACACCGCAGGTCATACCAGTTGTGGAAGGGAAGCCCAAGAAAAAAGCTCAGGGCATTCCT
>NW_010394576.1:28243-32704 GCF_000710305.1 Buceros rhinoceros silvestris
CCTGAAGGTGGTCATTGCACATCTAGTGATTAACCATAATACGCATAATAATAAGGATGGTGATGGCTGTGCAAAGACTAACGTATGGCAAAGGGTAGTGTTAGTGTTCTTCATTCTGCCTTTTTGCTTTTTGTCTTGTTTCTGGTTTGCTTCATGGAATGTTAATATTGAGAAAGAATTAACCAACAGATTAAATTACAAATCCATCAGCACAAAAGTATTGTGTTCCTGCAATTAGGATGTAAAAAAGACACAAATAACTTCATAGCTAGATATTTTTAAATATTTGAAGTAAAAAATAGCAAACAGGCGTTAAATCAAACACTCTAGCTCTGACTGATTGATGTTAACTTACCCAGACTCAAAGAAGTTTTCCTTCCTTGGATGAAACAAACACTTTGATGTGCTGTTGCCAAAGCAGGGGCTGACTGTGGTTTCTTGGGCACAACTGATACCACCTGAGTTCAACTTTCAGCTTCCTGAATTACTTGCATAATCCCAGCTCCCATAAGGGATTAACCCGCTGCTCCACATCCCAACATCTTGCTCGGGGCCAGCTAGCTCTTGGCATGAATTCCACAGCCCTGTGCACTGTGGCGGTGCTCCTCGTACCTACCTGTACAAACCCGTTGGAGCTCCCCCAACCCAGCGTTTTGCGACCCGGCATGACCCAGCACATCGCTCAGGGTATCCATGTTTTCCCATAAGACATGAGCTCTGCACATGATCTCCCTTTGCACAGGGCCACAGCAGCACCCCCTGGGGACAGGCATGTGGCACCTCACAGCCAACATCACACAATCCAGGTCACCGTGTTGGCCCAAACCTGGCCACCCCAGAAAGCGGGCCCTCATCCCTGGCACGATGGAGAGGAGAGACAGCACTGTAAATCCTTGGGGTGGAGGTGCCCGGCTCTGGGGCAATGCTCTATTGCAACCAAGTAACTGTGAACGGGAGGAGACGGTGGAACTGGTCATGGGAACAAGTGGGGCAGTGAAGGGCTGTAGCTGCCACCCCACCAAGCACAGGGCGACTCCTGTACGCATCAGCCAGGCAGGAGTTGCTTTAGGCTCCCTGCAATGGCAGAGGTTATGGAGAACATATTTCAGCTTAAACCAGACTTGCCTTCTTCAGCACAAGCCTAACAGGCATGTAAGCAGTTAAATCCCTGTGACTTTCTCAGGCAGAGCATGATTTTACACAGCCCTGCCCTCTCCTCCTCCTTTCTACCCCACACTCTTAAGATCGTACAGTTTTGTTTCATTTCAACTTGGGTTTATTCAAAAGAAAAACAATTGCTCCCCAGACAGTTAAAACAATTGTCAAATCACCTGCCATGAGCAGGCAGAGAGGAAAAACGCAGGGGAAAAAATAACCCTGCCCTCCCCTGCCAAGTCACCTTCCAAAGCTACATCCGCTCCTTCAGCCAATTACAGGCGTCAGGTTGCCTCAGGATCCCTTGGTGATTTTATAGGATGATCCATCAAGGAAACACATTTCACAACTCCAAGCCCATAGGTTTATCCAGGCGGCTGCCAGATATGTGCCAGAAGAGATACAACCTGTGTCATGGACTCACTTCCCACAGCAGGCTGACTTTGGTGGAGACCTGGAATGGGCTTCATAGTCCACATCCTGCTTGGAGACCTGTGTGGCTGGAGCCTCCGCCTGGGGAGAGGTCCTGGTGCTCATGGGGAGAAAACTTCAGAGGAGGAGGTAATGCTTTTTAGGGCAGCATCCAAGGAAGGGTATTAATCCACAGCAGTGTGGAAACATGGAGAAGGTCCTTTTCGCTTGTGTGAACTGCAAGTTCTCAGCTTACTGAAGAGGTAGCATATAGTTACCAAAACATGGTAAAATTGTGCGATTTTTGTATAACTTCATTTTTTGTTACCCAGAAGAGGCACAAAAATGCAGTAGCTTCTCCCTGCATTCTTTCTCAGACTTACTGATGTTTGTTGTGCACCACAAACAACCGTTGTGCTTCACTGTCTTCCTTGTAAGCTCACCTAAAATCTGACGTTGTCAGCAGTTTGCCACGTCCATCACCAGGAGACACTCCGTACATTGAAACAATCAGGCTGTTGTGAAATCACTTTGGTGTATAATCCAACAAGTGTTGCTGCGCATTTAACCTTTTCATCCTGTGTTGTGCCAAGAGCAGTGAATGATTTTAAGAGGGCGGCTCACATCCCTCAGCAATTTCCAAGGACACTGTCTTCTCTTTAAAATAATGAATAACTGATTCATGGGCAATAATTTCATCGTTTATGTGTGCTTCCCTGCTGGGTTGAGGATATTTAAAAAGTCTTTGGCCCCAGAGTACGTGTGTCTTTGTTAAGAGGCTGAAGGTGATGGGCACAGCCTGTACCACCCACGCTCATTGCTCAGGGAAGATGGTGTGTGGTGGCTGAAGGAAACAATTCAATCTTTAACCTTCCTACTCTCTCCCCTCTTTAAATCAATACCAAAAGCAGACGGGATGCTCTTCTCTTGTAATTTGGTTTAAATCCTCTTCTGATTTGAGTAAGCCAAGCATGAGATCAGGAATTTTTATGCCATAGCATGTGGTTTCTTACACGTAACTCCATCATTTCAAGGACAGGTTGGAAAAAAGAAGGGAAGACAAGGAAAAAGCAAATAGTTTTGCAGTAACAAAGCCATTCCTGTGTTTCCTGGGGAAACATGCTGTGGGGTCAAGAATGGTCAGAAAAACCCCTATGCCAGCCAAACCCAAGTGCAACAAAACCAGACACCAGTCCTTTACAGGACTTGTGTCTGCTAAATCTAAAGATGAAAGGTGATGCTTGGAAAACTAATTACTTGAGCCTTAATTGGGTTCTATGTTCCCTCCTGTGTTGGCTCCCTGCTGCTTAAGGAAAGATTTGTGGGCCCAGGGCACAGCTTGGCTGAATGCTGCAAGCAAAATTTCACAGGCAGGAATGGTGGGTGCATAGGTGATGGGGAAGGGTCCCTGGTGCCACCAAGAGCAGGGCAGATCATGGAGCAGAGGAGAGGCTGTGCCGTTGGAACCAAACTGTAGTTAAAACTCACAGGGCAGCATTCAGAAAAGGATTGACACAGCCTTACACATTATTTTGAAGGGTACATAGGAGAGGAAAGTTGGCAGCCTGTCTAGATCTGAAGCAATCCAACTTGTTGCCCCTGCTTCATTAGCAGAAAACATTTGCTTTTAGTACCTTCCCCATGTTTTGGCTTCTCACAGGTGTGTTAAGCCAATTTCTTGAGCTATGGAAAGTCCTGGCATCTTGGGAAGTCACTTTTGTAATAAACCAGTTCAGACCTATGCTTGTGACAGTTATCCAGGTGTTTCCCATGCCCATCACCATGGCATCTTTCATCACTGTGCCTGGTCTTTGCAGAGGTCTCCTGCTGATCTGCCAGAAATGCAACCTGGGCAGCAATTATGGAGAGCTGATGAAAGGCACCTGCCCTCTAATTTATTGTTTCACTTCTTGGCACCCTTTTGGGGAATGAACTGAAATGCAGATCTAAATAATACTCTCTGAGGGATTTATTGCTATTTTAATACTATAAGTAACTTCCAAAAACTACAGCTCCAAGTAACATGTGTATATTGGTCAAATATATCTGAAACGTGAAGTTTTAATAGCTGCATTCATCTTCCTGGATTGCGTTTCTACTAGGTTTACAAAACAAATTCGTATTTCACTCTCTCCTGACCACTATGGGTTTCTAATGATCTGCACAGAAATCAAATAATTTCTGCCTTAACTGTTAAATGTAAAAGTTAAATGTAAAGGGAAGGTGAACAGTGAGTGGCCTTCTTCCCTCCTCGTAATCTGCAAGGATTTCTCTTCCAGATTCAGGACCCCAATGTATATTCCCAGTGTTTCATACCACTCAGAAATGTAACTGTAATTATTAGCAAACCACCAGCAGCACCAAGCAAAACTCCAGACAACCCCCCAAACGTACTAGCTATCAAACCAGCTATTTACATCTAACTGCATTTCAGTCATCTGAACCTCTGTAGCAAGCAGAGATGCTGATTCTGGCACTTTCCCCACAGCAACATACAGGGTTTCAGATATAACAACCATCAGTCAATGCAGGTTCAGCATATTTGGAGCAGAGAGACCCCCTGTGCTGCTGTCACGGCTGTAAGCTTAAATCAAAAAGCACGGTTATCTTTTGTAGCCTGGAGCACTGTTATATCTTCAATTACAAGGAAGCTGTATTCCCATTACACCACTGGAGCAATGCCAGGGATTCGCCAAGTATGCTCTATACAACATTTTATATATAGATATATATATGTATATGTGGCACTGACATAATAATCTGAACTCTCACTTATTACCTGGGAGGTCAGAAATCTGGCTGGAATTTTGGCAGAGCTGGTGCTGATTTTCTGCCAGGGCAGGTGGCTTTCAGTTTCTCTCCCACTTGGCCTCCCTCTTGCTCTAATACTGGCTT
>NW_010394576.1:32779-44944 GCF_000710305.1 Buceros rhinoceros silvestris
AGCATTGACAAGGGATGTGGCGATGTGCAGAGTGGAGGGGGACGGCAGCTCAGCATTTCATAAAGTGAGCAATGCACCCGTGGAGGGGCAAGAGGGACCACGTGGGCCTGCCGAGGGGCTCTCTGAAGGGGACCCACCCGGGAATCCCTCCAAATATGGGCCCCTCTCGCTATCATTTTTCAAAGTGGATGAAGGACTCTTGCAGGGTTTGGGGGTTTACTGCTATTGTCACTCCTCCCTGCTTGTGTTTACCTTGGCAGCAGGAGGAATACCGAGTCGTGCTGCCGCAGGTTCGCTGGAGGACTTCTGGGAGGTCCCACTGGTGCCTCACTTAGTAGGTGGCTGAGGGCAAGAAAAAAAGCCTGGGAAAAGAAAAAAACACTCAAACCTCTCTCCCCTTTTCTCTTTCCCCCCGGATCACTTCTCTGATGTGGTTCTAGACCAGCCTGCCAACCGCCTGTACTGGCTCATGGCAGGGGCCCTTGGGGAGCAGAACCAGCCCTCACTGCTGGGCTGGCTGGGGGGATGCTGCCCTAACAGTCAGAACTGCTCTCCTCCCCTAAATGAGTTGGTATAAAATACCAGTTTCAGCTGAAATTTGGTAGCCACTCCGGTCTGGCTGACACCCGGTTCAACTCAGCCAGATTTTACGTCAACTGTGTTGAATCATCATAAAACTATCCGCAAACAAATGCTTACAAAAAGCTCCCTCTCAATTAGTCCACACACATATTTTTTATTCGTGTTATGTTGTCATCATCATGCTTCGGCTTAGGTAGAGCATTGCCAAACACTCATGCTGTTTGAGGTTGCACTTTAAATCCACTGCAGCTTGAGACAAGCAGTGAAGTAGAAACTACAGCCCTCCTTAGTGTTCTTTTGTCCTTTTTTTCCTCCTCTCCTCTACTCTCGCCTTGTTTTGCCTATTATTTTCCTGCCTTTTCTTTCTCTTTCTCATTTTCTTTCTCTTTTCCTTTCTCTTTTTCTTCCCTTGCCTTGTCACTTACCTTTCCCTTTTCCTTGCACTGATGAGGAAAAGCTGAAAAACCCATCCTGGGCTCACTGTGAAGAAAAAGCCAAACTCACCTTATCTTAGCACAATGCCTGCTGCTGGAAAACAACAGTTGGTGAGTCCATTTCACCAGTGGGTCAGATGTCCCCGCCCTGAGATGACAGCACCTGTTGGTGGATGCTGGAGTCAGGAACGGCAGTCAGCTGCAGCAGTGTCTCTGGGCTGCAGTCAGATGCCCTATACCAAGCTTGGAGGTGGTGGACCTCAGTCTCCTCCAGCAGAGCCCGGGCAAGTCTGGTGCAGTGCTTGGCATCGCCCCATCCTGGCCAGTGACCTGTGGGGCCTTAGTCACTTCAGCTGAGTCCCATGGGGATGCATTGGGGTGCCCTTGTGCCAGCCAGCCTGTGAGAGCCAAGCAACGAGCCGAAGACACTTACATTTAAGCAAGCTCACGCAGAGCTGGTGAGAAGCCATTGTAGCAAGCAGTTTTCGTCATCCACTCTGCTGGATGTGATAATAAAAAGAGACAATTCAGAGCTGTACAGCTCTGACTGGAAGTGTTTCCCAGCTCCTGGCTCTGTATGGGCTCCTCAGCCATGCCCTGGCTTTGCTCTTTGTTGTGCAGAGCCTGAAGTGCCTTAACCTGTGTGGCGTTAAGGGCTCCTGTCTGCAGCTCTGCAGCCTCCTCATCGCTCTGTGTCTCACCTCTATGCTGCTGGGTTCTCTTGAGCCCCTGGGCAGTGGTTTTCCTTTGTCAGCCCATGAGGTTTTTGTCTTATTCTCATGGTTGTGCACCTGCAAGCCTGTTAGGATGGTCTCCCAGGAGAAGTGATGGCCACCAGCATGGTAATCACCTTCCTTTCCCACCTCTCTACCTATTCCTGAGCTGGTGTTCTCAGCTTGCATTAGGGGATCAAACATAATGCATGCACAAAGCTTCGCAAAGAACCAGTATGCCCCATCAGTGCGTGCTCCCACCAGCACTAACAGCTTTGTAAGTAGGAACAACCTACAGGGAGCTTCAGGGGGTCAAACCCAAACCAAACCAAATCAAACCAAACCAAAAAGTACATGCAGCAACTATGGGAAATTTGTCTGCAGAGAGGTTATCCAGGCCACCAGAGAGGATAACCAGAGGAGGACACTCCTCTGAGGATCTTCCGTTACTTCTCTTCCCAGCTGGCCACAGGGGCAAGTTTTCCTTTCCCTTCTGTTTCTCCTTTTTGTTTTTTAATCTTTCCCCAAAAGCAGCTATTACCTCTGAAATAGCCACCAGCTACAAACCCCGTGAATAAATCTTTGGACAGGTTTAGCTGCCTCAACATCCTCCACATAACTTCCTGGGGGAGACTGTGGACAGCTGAATGCCAGCCATCAGGTGAGTACTGATGGCAAACGGTGACCACCTTCCCGTGGGACCCAGTGTCTGCCATCCTTTGGCACTCCTGCGTTGGGATCACATGGGAGACAGGTGTGATGCAGAGCTGGGCAACCAGGAGACGAGGTCCATGTGATACCTGGTGGCCTGCAGGAAGAGGCCCATCCAGGCATGACCCTGCTGGAGCACCCTCACAGGACTAAATCAAGGTCCATCAGAATGTCAGAGAGCTGTGAGCAAAGAAACTGCCTTTGTAGTTGATTCTTCCTTCATTGTACATTATCTTCAAACACTTTAGGCAGCATCAAAGATGAAAACAAACTCCAATTCTTAACCAAAACAACACACAAGGCTTCCCATTTTGATAATCTGCTCTAGTCCAAAGGGGGAACACATGAATATACAAACCAGGGTTAGGATCCATTTTCTGCCTCTCTTCCATGGCATCACTTCAGCAGTCATTCGCTGGTAAGAGTGATGTCTAATGGGTTCCTGGTGCACGTGAACCACATCTGGTACCGCTAGAAAGCCATTCGAAAGGATGAATGCAGGCCTGCTTTAAACAGTGAAAATGTAAAAACAGCACTCCCTCACTTGAGACATCTGATCAGGTAGAGCAGATCCTTACGTGCACTTGTGAAATGGCTCCTTACTTTCATGACTGAAACGAAACCCTCTCCCTGCAAGCACACACCCATATGCTTAGCCTTATGCATGAGCAGCGTCTGGTTTATTCAGTCAAAATAGCTGCACACATTGTTATTTTCAGGATTTGAGAACCTATTGCCATGGGGACTGAAGATCTAAATAGATCCTGAGATCAGATCACAGGAGGTTTTAAAATAAAATTGCCATTTCTGCCAATAATCATGTGAAACTGGCTTCAACATGTAAGCATCGGGGCTCGCCTCTTTGGTGACTTCTTACAAATTGAAGTTACTGAAACGAGAAGAATATGTTGTTCATACCAGCCTAGTACCAAACGCACAATTATTTGCAGGCTTTAAAAATGCAGAACACCTCGTCAAATGAGCGGGAGATGGTGGTGTTAGCCAGCTGCAGTGGGTCTGTGTTGGTACCAGCAGCATAATTATGCTTGAATTTTCTCCCATCAAGGCACACAAAGGGAAGTGTCTCTTGTTCCAGATTCACATTGCACCATATCTGTGACTTTCTTATCTCTGTACCAAGACGAGCTATTATACAAATATATATATATAAAATTAATGTGTAAAACTCACACCAGAGCAGAAGCTCAAACTTGTTTTGCAGAACAGAAGTTATTGGAATCTGCCTCTACTTCTGCATAATCTCTGCAGCAAAGTGATCTCAGGCTGTGCTATCAGCTCTGGGAAATGAAGCGATGTCAGGTTGGGTTAATACTTGGGTATTAGAACACAGAAAGAAAATCCACCTTTCTAAGGATGCTGTAATCAGAGCTGCATTAACCAGGGATGGAGACAGCCTGCTCTGGGTGGGTGCAGGGAGGTGCTGGTTGCACAACATACAGCGTGGAAATGCATGTTGCATTGCAGGGACCAAGGGGAGAGGGGAAACCAGAAGCCCTCCAGATACACCTCAGTAAACCTTTGCCTTGTCTGTCATAACTATTTTCATTAAATTGTCTTTGCTTATACAAAAGGTCCTTAATCTGAGTTGGTGAAACCATATCAAATCCAAGTGAATGCTCCTGATAACCTTTAACAATGTGAGCACTAAAGAGACTGGTGTCACTGGGATTTCCCTTTGAGATACTCCTGGTAAAAAAATGCCAATTTTCCGCAGCGCAGGTGTAAGTTCTGCAGCTCTCAGTGACTACGTCTAGCAGAAAAAATGCATCGCTAACATGCGCCAAAATATGAAATGGGCCATTGTGCTTTGTGCTGCTGTGGTGGGTTGACCCCAGTTAGACAGCAGGGGCTCACCAAAGCCATTCCATCACTCCCCTCCTTGGCTGGACGGGGAAGAGAAAATAAAGCAAAATGCTTATGGGTCGAGACAAGGACAGGGAGATCACTCACAAATTACCATCACAGGCAAAACAGACTCAACTCAGGGAAATTAATTTAATTTATTGCAAATCAAATCAGAGTGGGATAATGAGAAATAAAACCAAATCTTAAAACACCTTCCCCCACCCCTCCCTTCTTCCCAGGCTTAACTTCACTCCTGAATTCTCTACCTCCTCCCCGCAGTATCACAGGGCACAGGGAATGGGGGTTGCAGTCTGTTCATCACATGTTGTCTCTGCTGCTCCTTCCTCCTCGCACTCTTCCCCTGCTCCTGTATGGGGTCCCTCCCATAGAAGGTCCCTCTCCAACGTGAGTCCTTCCCACAGGAGACAGATCTTCATGAACTGCTCCAGCATGGGTCCATTCCACAAGGTTCAGTCCTTCAGGAACAGACTGCACCAGTGTGGGTCCCTCATGGGGTCACAAGTCCTATCAGCAAAACTGCTGCAGTGTGGGCTCCTCTCACCACAGGTCCACAGGTCCTGCCAGAAGCCGGCTCCAGCAGGGGCCTCTCATGGTGTCAGAGCCTCCTTTGGGCATCCACCTACTCCAGCATGGGGTCTGGAGGTGGATATCTGCTCCACCATTAACCTCCATGGACTGCAGGGGCACAGGCTGCCCCACCATTGTCTGCATCATAGGCCAAAGAGGAATCTCTACTCCAGCACCTGGAGCACCTCCTCCCCTCCTTCTTCACTGACTTTGGTGTCTACAGAGTGTTCCTCTCACATATTCTCACTCTCTCTGACTGCCGTTGCCCAGAAGTTTCCCCCTCCCTTCTTAAATATGTTATCCCAGGCATGCTACCACCATTGCTGACGAGCTTGGTCTTGTTCAGCGGTGGATTCATCTTGCAGCTGTCTGGCATTGGCTCCATCAGACATTGGGGAAGCTTCTAGCACCTTTGCACAGAAGCCATCCCTGTAGCCTCACGCTACCAAAACCTTGCTACACAAACCCAATACAGATGTTAATGTGCTGGCTGTTCACATCTGTGCTAGCTAAATACGTCTGTCTACAGTGGATCCAACCACCATTTCCCTATCCGTTCATGGACATTAAGATGTGTCAGTTAATGTATTTCACTCAGTACCTGTTCAAAACAGCTGTGTCACAGCACAGGAATGTGCAGTGCCATCACACTGCTGCAAGTGATACTGATGAGGTCTGACCACAGAGGGTTGCCCCAAGCTCACCCACAGTCTTCAAGGTGAAGCCAGATGGTTCATAGCATGTGGATCCTCCTCATGCTAGAGCTGACAGACTGAAATATGAACTGTGGCTGATGACAGTGACATCTCCTCATAGATGGAAAGCAGCAGCCTTTAGCTGGGACCATGACTCTTGCAGGATGGTGTACAGAGGGCTTGAGGTGGCTGAGTCTCAGGGCTTCAAAGACAGGCATTCCCTCATCTGTCATGACACTCTCTGCTTCACCACAGCTTCCACAGCTTGCATGAGGGCTTTGAGGAGCCCTTTTGCCTAGACAATGCTCCAAGACAGGGCTCCCCCTGTGGTGATGGCACAGCCTGGCACTGCCACGACTGATGGGCTTGGTTCCTTGGCCAGAAGGGACATGTGGGAAGCCATGCAGGATCATATAGCTGGCACAGGGATGCCTGCACCATGCCCCCACAGCACGTGGGCTTGCACCACTAAGGTATCACCTAGGAACATTGACTCTTCCCTCCTTTTTGCCATGACACACAGGAAAACCTCTCCTGCTCCAGAGGATGACAAATGTGGTAGCTCATACCCTGTTTAAAGAAGATCTTATTATCCATGCAGTTTCCCAAACGGGATGACATTATTTACCTGGTTGCGGAATACTTCTGCAGTTATGTCCCTTCTAGACATACTTCTCTTTTGCTGTCTCTACTACTGTATTCTGTGCATACATAATGAAGAGAAGTAAGAAAACTCCCATTTAAGTCCATTAAATTATCCGCTTTAAAATAGAAATTAAGAGAGCTATCCTGCAGGCAGTCACTCCCAGGTCCTCAGAGACCTTTCTGGTAAACTGCGCCCCTTTGGTGTCTCCTTCAGGCATAGATTAGTCTGTGCCAGGGATTTCCTGGCCCTTTTCTGACATTGGGGCTGGGCTTCAACTGGTGCACTTCTGGGCTACCTGTTCCAAAGGCTCTGGGCCATGGAGCAGACTGCCCAGAGCTGTTCCTATCAGAAAAACCAGCGAGCCCATCAGGTTTTGTTGTTTCTGGCACAGCCTAGCCTCCTGAGAACTTGTATCCCAAGGCCAAAACATAGGAGGCTGGTGGACCCATGGCTCTGCAAACAGTATCTCGGGAGCTCTTCCTGGATTGAAGCTCTAGGCAGGATGGCATTCTGGCTCCTGATCACCATCTGCCTTAAATGTGGGGAAGCTCTCCTGGCCCTGGTGTAAGTTTTCATGCTTCCTCTGGTTCTGCAGCAGCCTGGAGCTCAAACATCAGGAGAAAGGGATGTCTTCAGCTCCAGGTGGGTGCCTGGGCCCTGAGCACATCCCCCTCCTCCTGAGGCTTCAGCTGCCTGGGCCCGAGGCCAGCCTTGACAGCACAGCTGCCTGGCCTTGAATCAAAGGGCTGTTTGAGAACAAGCTGTGAGAAGCCTTGGCAGGGACTCATTCCCCTTATCTCAGGAACTGCTTTTAAGCAGAGCTCTTGCCCTTGGTCTGTGCCTGAGCTACAACGCAGCTACCCCCGTAACTGGCCATATAACTCACCAGTCTTGACCCTGACATGACCTGGGACTTGTCTCACCAATATGTCTGGTGATGGGGCTTTTGACTGATCTCAGCTAATGTCAGCTAACCAAGCTCTTCTGGCTTGGGTACCCTGGCAGCAGGCCCTTGCCCATGAAGCCTCTACCCCATGCCTACCTTGCTGTCACAACCCCATTTCTCTTTCTTGTGTGGAGCTGCCTGACACTGGGAAACAGCAGAAGATGAGTAACCAGCGTCTACTTACTCTGGAGTTTCTTGTGAGAATAGTGGAGGAGGAAAGTGATGCTTTATCCCAGGTGGAGCTTCCCCTAATTCTCCTCCCGGTCAAAGTGTGGACAAAGATGCTGAGACAGCAGCTTGGCCCAGATTGAACACAGAAGGCCTACAAATAACCAGAGATTTTATGGTTCCTCCTTCACTAACAACACCCCCCAGATTCTGGAAACACTAGCAGACCAGCCAGCTGCTCCCTCGGTGCTTCTGTTCCTGATCTGCATATAATGAGACATTTATAAATCCTGACCCCGGGCTGTTCACTGGTTTTTCCAAAGACAGCTTCATGCCAGCTCCTTCACCAGCGTTTTGTGTTGCCCCCAGAAATGGCTTCTCCCAGAAGGAAGGGCAGGTCTCTGGGACTGGCCCCTGAGCCCAGTATTGGTCCCCTGCCTCTCGAGAGCCCTGTGGAGCTGCCTGTCTTTGCACAGTGCCATTGACTGTGCTGCCTGTGGGTAGTGGGACGTGGTGCACCACTGCAGAGAGGTATTTAAGACTGCCAGGTCCATTGAGACACTGTTGAAGGACTGGAAAAGGACACAGGAGAGCCAAATTTGATGAGGTACACATCTCCACTGTAGCCAGGACAGGGTTTCCTTTGTGCACCATCCTAGCCTGTGGCTGGGGTTTTCTGCCAAAAGAGCAGCTATTTTCACCCCAGACTGAAGTCTGGCATAAGGTAAGCTGCCTCCAGGGTAGGTGACTGAAGAACCCAGACCCTGGTGTGAAAGAGGCAGAGCAGCAAAGGACAGCCTGGTGACACCCATAACCTACTGCTTTGAAACTGGAGGACCACACTGTACCCTGAGAGTATTCAGGTGCCAAATTCATAGTGGTGTGGTTCACTGAGCACTAACTTTCTGCTGTAAATATAAGTACTGTTGTGGGTCAGACCAAAAGCCTGCCTTATCCAGCAGTGCATCTCCAACAGTCACCAGTAACGGGGTGTCTTAAAAAAAGCATAAGAACAGAAAAAAAAGTGATGCTTTCCCAGATTACAACTGTTTTCAGATTGGGGTTTTCCTGACCTGGTGGTGGGGACCTTTGTACACCGCAACTTTCCATGGGCTTCTCATCTCCCCTTGGGCATGTGTTACCTCTTGGCATCCGCAGCATTTGATGGCAGCCTTCGACAAAGCTGGAGTCTTTACCAGGACTTACCTCACATTCATTACTAAGCCTTAGTAACCATGAGGTAAGAACATAACTCTTTTCCTATGAAGACAAATTTTATGTCAGTATTGAACTGCAAACATGCATTAACAGTCTCACCAAAATAATATACATATCTGAAGTGAAAAAGGGTGTCAAAGGCATTGTTTGTAGGGGACTTTGCCTTCGTCTACTTTATGTGTTACTCATGCCTTTTTGTTAGAGAACAACATGTGATGAGATGCTGTTCAGCCGGTTGCTGGAGAGCTATAGGTACGGTGGGGACAGCTGCACATGATCCGTGCAGGGACCCTGGTCACGCACGTGTCTGAGCCTGTACCAGTCACACCGCCTCTAGCAGATATGAGAAAGCAAGGCATGAAAGTTTACATCTGCTTGGAGTTAGAGAGCACACAAATGGCAGCAAGTTTTGTAGGATAAAGCTTCCTCTTGCTCTGCCATGCCAACGGTAATACACAGTTATAGCCATGAAGTCAGAGATGTTTAGACATCTCGTTATGATATGGGCAAGCCAGACACAAGACCCAGGACTGGTTTAGTTTAACGTAATGACTTAAGTAACAACCCTTGTATGTTTCTGTGATTACAAGTTGCATGATTTTACAGACGGTTCTTGATAGGTGGTTTGTAGCCAGGTCGGCAGCAGAGGTTTAAGATGATGCCACCTCACCATCTGCCCCAATTCTCTGCTGGGGTGGCATCCACCTCCTCCACCCCACAGGTCTTGGCTTCAGCTGCTTGTGGCTGCGTACAGAGAGGCTGAAGAGCTGACTCTTGTTTTATTCGCCTCTCCTGTCTCACCTTCTAACACCCACTAACAGGGTGGGACTGACAGCCTTAAACCACTGCACCTAAATCTCCCCAATCCTTCTGGGAGGGACTGACAGCAAGAGCATGACTCAGGTTCATTACGTTTCTTTCACATGGTGGTTTTCTTGCAGCTGTATTGACTGGTGGATATAGACCAAAAAAATTGACTGCAAAAGAACAAGTGACTGGTTATCATAGGGTGAGTGGCCTCTGACTCTGGAGCTGCAGGTGGGTTCCTGAGCTGATCACACTTCCCAAAACACAGCAATATCACCTGCTGGGTTCATTTACTTTTGCTAAAGCCAACAGGTCGTCCCAGAAACAAGCACAGTGCAACTCTGTTTAGTAATGGGACACCTGAAGAGCTGTTATTGTCCCACATCTTCAAATTATGAAAGATCTTTCCTCCCCATAGCTCTTTAAGCAATGAGGGTTATGTTGCTGCGGTACTGAAGTTACCCATAGACCTCACTGTCTCTAACTAACCTCTTTTCCTGCCCTTCAGCCCTTCACTTCACTCAGGAGCCCCATTTCAGCCCAGCCAGGACATCAGCCTGCACACCTAGGCTAGGGCTGCAGTGGAGCTGGAGACTGGCACCACTGCAGCATCACTGGGGCTGGTGGCTGAAACGGAGTGTGGGGAGGCTGCTCAGGGCCAGTAAATCCTGTTAGTGTGTTTGTGGCCCTGCCATACATCTTGCAGGTCTTGGCAATAAGAACAGGTTAATATGAAGCTCATATGGTGAGGAAGAATGGCCACCCTGAACCAAGTGGTTTGTTCTGTTTTCAAAGTAGCAAAGCACTTGTTCCTTGTATTTTAGTAATGTGTTAATTACAGTGCCAAAACGTAGTATTTGCTTAACTACATCAAAATGTTTTCTCTCTGAGTACATCCCAGTTTAATTATCTAGTCAAGAGCTCCACCAAGAAGCTTTATTCAGGCAGTAAAACTAATCAAACTTCCATGTAGCCCTGTCTGAGGCATTCTGTTCCTGAGTGTCTACTAAGACTAATGAAATGCACTACCGAAACTCTTACAGGCTTATATTATGGGCAGGAGGAAATGGGACAGAAAAGACACTGTCATGGCTGTATTTATAAATCTACTGTAGTGGAATGTGTATAGACTTATGGATGGGTAAATTGAGTTGTCCCAGTCCAGAGACGCTCCATTTTTTATTTGCAAGTTTTTCTTCTACCTCACTGACTACACTGACTGGAGCTAAACAAAGCTCTTTTGTTCGTGGTAATGGTGAGCAACCCCTCCTCCAGCAGATAACTGCAACAGCCCTGCTCAGCAGGGATCGCATCAGCATTGCTCTGATGTCCTACCAGGCCTGACTAAGGCACAGCTGGCAGCTACGGACACCTTCCCTGGCAGGTAAAACAAAGTTCTCAGTCACCGATTCTGCTTTAGCAGCTCTCTTGAAGACAGCTGGACAGCCGGATCCAACTCTCCTTCAAAAGAGCAAGTGCTGGAGCCTGTAAGCCATCTCTGATGTTAGCAAACACCAGTCGCTTTGGTTGCACCATTTGGGCTTCGCCTGCTCCTGGCTCCTTCTTCTCTTCTGTTGGTAGCAATAACAGCAGCACACCCAGACAAAGCTGTTGGGAAAAGCCACGGAGGAATGTGAATTGGGAGCCAAAACTACTTGGATACGAGGAGGACAGAAGTGCTAGGTTGATCCTTCAGATCAGAACATTTGGCACGCAGCTGAACGACAGTGAAGAAGAGCATTGGTCTTCCAGATTTTCATACATCTCCACCAGGCTGCAAGCCTTGTTTTGCCAGTACCGTAAGTTACAAGTTACAGTCATTTAAATGATATAAAGAGGGGGTGGGAGAAGGCAATTAAAAAGCCGAGCTGTCAATTGGAGGGAGAGACACTGAAAGAGTTCTTAGAAAAACTTAGATATAGCTCTAAGGGCCTGTTGTAGAACCTGATGTGGTAGAAGACGAGCTGCATAAGAACATTACATGTTTTCATTATTTTGGAGTTTTGGTTTTCTTGGATACTTTTCTTCCAAAGAAATAATGGTCTGCTTTATGGAAGGTGTTAGATCACTGCCTACCACTGCTCCTGTTACCTTATATCCCCCCCGCACATCCTCTTCTCTAGACTGGAAATACTAGGTGTCACTTTCAGGTGACCCAACCCGCTGTGCCCAGGCTACAGTCGATCCGGAGGTCCTCACTGGCTCTGATGGCAGGGTATACAACTACCACCACAGCTGCACTAGTGACTTGGGGGCATGCATGTTGCAGTAATTTTTAGTTTGGGGACAATCTTTTGGACTGGCAGAGACCATTTGTGCTCCGCATTACAGTAGGTACAACAGCCGGGAAACACACACAGCTGCCACGTGTGGTATGGAGGGTGTGTTTGCCAGGTGCTGGATTTGCTCTCCCGGTAGGGTTCGCTTGCACGGCAGGCGAGCTGAAGGAGACTCACTGGAGGCTCCCCGAAAAACCTGGAGTTGCTAGATGCTTGTGGTGCAGCATTTCCCAGGTGATGCAGAGTGATGTTAGTGCAGTGGTTGGGAGCAGACCTCTGAGGAACCCTGGCCTGACAGCGCCACCCGAGGCCAGCGTTGCAGGTGAGCTACGCCAGTGAGGTCGCCATGCAGTGCACCTGGGGGGACAAAACCGTACCTAACGAAGGTGCGGGGTCTCAGGGAGCGGAGGCCGGTGTGGCCCTAAGCCTCCAGCAGCGCCCCCATCAGAGCTGACCCCAGTGGGGCTGGCGGGGCCCTGGGCCCCCTCAGAAGCACGAGGCCACAGAGGAGC
>NW_010394577.1:0-27383 GCF_000710305.1 Buceros rhinoceros silvestris
CTTCAGGGATGGGGCCGCTGGCGGCTCTGCCACGCGGGTTTTAAGACGCTGTTAGTTGGAACGATGTCACTGTTAAGTGTGGGACCGCCACTGGACAAAGGCCCCAGCAGCCCTAGGGGCAGGCACTGGAGCTCCAATGCCCTGTCTCCGGGTGGGTTTCAGGCACAGAGTGCAGGAACACTCTCTGTTGATCCCGCTCTGCTGCAGTGAGGGTTTAATCAGTCCTTGCAGTCTGTACAGCAATTTCCAGCCTGCTAGCATGCTTCCTCTCCTGGTGCCCGCTCCATCTCTCTCCTGCGCTGAATAGAGGGAAGGCAAGCACCAGTCTTGGGACTGGGAAACCCCGGTAAAGTGGGTCCTGTCCGACCTGGCTCAGAGGGTTGCTTCCTCCGCGATTTGGCAGGGAGAATCGAGACTGTTGCATCAAGAGGTAATTTGGAGTTTGGTTCTGTAAGACGTGGACTGTGGGAGGCTCTTGTCAAGGTTTCACTGGATGTTGGAGCTGTGCTTTTGTACTGTCCTGAGCATTGTTAGGTGCTTGCAAACTATTTCCTTCTCACAGCTCATACAGAGTTAAACGAAGCAGATACAGCCAATGCAATGCTCTGCCTATGTGAGTTATTATTTACAGACCTTAGAGCAATGAACCTAGTGAAATGTATTCAGCTGAAGGATGTCCTACTCTGGAAAATGGTTAGGTAGGAAGAGGGGCACAAGACGCATGAAAGTACTTCATGAAACTCATTTGCTACTAAGAAACAAATTTTGATAGGGACCAGAATTTCTGGGGCAGATTTTTACTGAAGGCCAACCACCTCAGCTGTGTGGAAATCAGTGGAGGTAAGGCAGTTTACATCATCTGCTCCAAGTCTGCTATGAACTCTATCACAGCTTTTTCCTCTGCAATGGAGGAAAATGTAGGAAAGGACTATAATTCGTCTTCGCATCCAGTGCAAACATCCCAAATCATGTTTTCATTAAACGGCTTTGCAAATGCCTCCTAGAGACCAAAAGGAATAATGTGTTAGTGAGTTATTCTGAGATGCCTTCATTGATGCTTATGATCTGCATTTTGGAGATAGTTTCTCTGGGATCACCTTTAATTTACCTTAAAACAGTTCACCATTTTCAAGGGGAGACTCTTCAGCAGGGAAATTTGCTATTCATACATACATAGTGATGGAAGAGATTTTGATCCAATTGCAGAGTGATTCTGGAAAATCCTCCCATATTAATATCATTCTGGCATCTATAAATGACAGCTTTCAGACTGACTTGCCATGGACGGTCTAAAATATCTCCTCCAGAGCACTGAAGCCCCTGCTGTACGTGTCAGTGCTGTGGTCAGTGCCTAGATAAACAGACCTTGTATCATAGCAGGTCCACAGCTTATGTAGGTCACAGTTTCACTCAGCTAAAGAGGAAACAAAGATGTATTTTTTCCATATTTGTTCTTTGGTCCTCTGATAATAGCAGTCTTTTAGGATTTTTTCCTGGTGGTTTTGTTTTACAGACTTTCCAGTTTCATTTTATTTCCCTGTTTAGTGACCTGAAACCTGTCACCACTCAATTCACCCAAAACTAGTAAGCCTTGGTTTTTGGAATAGTTGAGGGAATAAAGATGGCAAACAACAACACTACACACTGTACAGAATAAAATGTTACTCCAAAAACTTAATAAAATTTAAAAAAAAGCCAAATACCAAACAGAGCAGAAAGAAATCAGATCTTTCTACCCATCTGCACACACATGCCCCAGAACCTTTCAACTGCACTTGGCATTTTGTACTTCTACACCACAAATTTTTCTGAGCACATTGGCCTAAATGCATCCTTGCTATAACTCTGTGACATTAATGACTGGCTCTCACAAGGGCTACGTTTAACCTCAAAGGCCTGATGAACTTGTGGGGATCAGCACAGCTCAAAGGAAATCCTCATCATTTTCAGTCTCAGGCAAAGTGGTCAGACTGGCTGTGTGACTGCACTTTTGATTTTTATCACCTGCCTGGACCCTTGGAAATTTCCTGTGAACCTCTGCATCCAAGTGCATTTAGAATAAAGCCCTAAATTTCCATAAAAGCTCCTAAGCTTTGTCTTTCAGCCTCTACTCTTGTGTTCTGATGGTCAGGAAGACGGTTTGGAGTCAAATCAAGCCCCATTTGAAATCACTGGCTAAACTCTTCTCATCAGTGTTTTCTCTGCAGGGGATCCTGTGCTCTGAACTAGAAGGCAAAGATCAGGGACAAAAGCTTCTGAGCATCCATGAAGAGAGGAGAGAAAGTAAACTGAAGGAAAAGGAGAATTATTCTTGAGAGAGTGTTGGGAGAGAGCTGGGTGTTGGTATTCATCCAGCTTTGTCACTACCGATCTTGTCTAGAAATACTTAATGAAAAAAAATGTCTTTTCTATGCCTGTGTTTTAAACAACCATACTCCTTACTTTACCATACACCTTGTTAAAGGTAAACAACATTTACCTTTAATGTATAATATCACCTAGGTATTTTCTAAAATACAATGTAATATGCAATAAAATAGTATTTTGATTATTGTAACCTGTTTGTAACATTGGGATGAAGTAGGACCAGAGATCTGTTCAGTCCTGTATATACCTCCATAGATCATCACTGACATAGATGTGTCTTCTATTTTTGACAGCTGAAACTAAGGACAGTTTTCCTACTGCCTTTTGAAAGGCATCCATCTGTAATTTCAGCCTGGAAGGTCACCACCCTTTTTTCTAAGAGGACAAACCCTCTCTGCAAAAACCTGTGTGGTAGCTCAAGCTTCAGGGAAGAGTTGAGTCAAAGTACAATAGGACGACAGAAGTGCATGTTTTGGACTTTTATAGTGTATCTTTAGCCCCTGTCATAATAACCACCATAATAACTTTAGCTGATCATAATAACCACCGCCTTGCTCCAGCAACTGTTTCTTCACTCTCTTCACATTTTCAGAACCTGGCTGACAAATAGTGACCTCAGTCAGACATTAAGGAACTGAAGCCATCAGCTGTTGGCAGATATCTCATTCATTCAAATAATTAATAAATAGAAGTGGCATAAGGACCTTAACTGCAGAAGACACTGCAAGGGCAAATCCTGCTCTATAGATTATAAGCATCCCTCAATGACTAGGCAGAAATATTTCATGGATCTTCTGGTAAGAGCTGTCTAATCTGACCAAAACAGGTGCCAACACTTTTTAAAACCACTGTCTTTACTGAAATCAAATCTTCAAACATGTCATTTAAATAGAAAGAATTAAAAAAAAAGGAATGAAAATTTATGAGAAGTAACATTAGAGCCCAGCGTAGACAAATGGGATTTATCTAGACTACAGTGTGAGCACAGTTGTACCATAAACTTTAATTATTAAACAAACAAACAAACAACAAGAGTAAGACTGGGTGAAATTTTGTTAGCAAAGACAGCTAAGTGTATTAGAGAATTCAGTTTCAGGTGATCACACATGAATTCAGCTGAATTAAGTTGCATCCTGTGCTCCCCTCTGCCCCCAATAACATATTTTATGATAACCCAAAATTTCCTCTCAACACCTTTGAAACCTAAAAGTTCAAATTTTCATTCTGAAAAGGCTTTTCTTTTTGATTTCCAGCTCAGGAGTAAAATTAAATATTTCAGTTAGAAGAAAAAACAGAGAAATTTTCATTTGGGTTTCCAATCTTTTATTTTGTCACAAAAAAAAAAAAAAAAAAAAAAAAAAAAAAAAAAAAAAAAAAAAAAAAAAAAAAAAAAAAAAAAAAAAAAAAAAAAAAAAAAAAAAAAAAAAAAATTAAACAAACCAAACCAACAACATTGTAGATGAGCTTCAAGTTTATTGCTTCTGTTTCCAACCTCTCTCTGGCCCTGCACACCTGCCCTGGGTTCTCCATGATGCCAGTGGCGCTCCCACCCTGCCTTCCCCATCGCCTGTGCACGTCTCAGGCCCATGCTGCTACCCTGGACCTTTCAGCCTGCACTGTAGATATTAGAATGGGAAGCACTGACCAGCTTGAACCGTAGGATTCCTTTCCGGCTATTCTGCTCTCTCTCGTGAGAAGGAGTCCTTTTACTCTTTCTTTCCACGTCAGAGAGCTGGGAAGAAGTGCTGCCAGAGCACTGAAATGTTTCAGCTCCCCTGTATGTGAATGTACCTCATTAAACCCCTGTGCAGGTACAGCTGTAATTTGTGAGGTGCGCACTGAAGCGTGCAGGCAACGATCCCGGCATCGTATCTGACGAGCAGAACAATAAGGTGCTCTCCTGTGCAGCTTGGCCGCCAACAACTTTCTCAGCTCTGCCAGAAAACCAGCAACCCAGATTTTGCAAAGCAGGCAGGGTTTTGCTGCCAAAGGTGCCGGGCTTTTAAGAGCTGCATGAAAGCGCCTGGGAACTGGCGGACTTGAGGTACCGTTATATTGCTACCGCACTATAATGGGGTACCACGTCTGCAAGGGTTATGGTTCTAACGAGCCGTAGAGTTAAAAGCTCATGGGGAAAACCATGGGTTTTTCCATTGAATGTAGGAGCTGAAGCAAGCAATAGCTTTAATGGGCACATAAATTCCTCTTCAGTGCTGATGGAAGCAAACATATTTTCCACTTCATTTAATATTAGTTGTATCCTGTTGGAATTGGTCAGTATTTCCTGATCCTCAGCTTTTAACACAAAATGCGAACTGGCGTTTCAGTTTTGACACAGAAAGTGTGTTTTCACTCATTCTGCAGAGGTCCATGGGTATTACTTTTTATAGCCAGATTTCCTTCATGCTTGCTAATGAAATGGACTCCTTCCTTTCGCTCCTATAGCAGCAGCAATTCCCCTTCAGCAGGGCAGTAAGGTGTCCTTGAGTCCTTTGGACTTCAGGACCAAAGTCCAATCATCTGTCTCCAGAAAAGAAGTAGCAAAAGCAGTGTGCATGATCACACTGGCCTCCAGAAGTGGAAAGGCAGATCAGCCTCCAGATACAACCCTTCCTCGCAAGTGCAGGTAAAGCCGGTCACGGTGATCTCTGGGATCTAGAGTTCGCCTCATCAGAGCTGGGCTGCCAGCGTTGGCCATTTGTGTCAGCAGGCAGCTGTCAAACAGTGACGAGTTCTGGTCACTAATGACTGGGATTATGCTTCAACCAATGACCAATAAGGGAAAGATTTTCCCTTCTGCTGTCTCCTAAAATGACCTGAGAAACTTGAAGTTCCATGAGAAACTTCACTGACATTATCAAGGCTCATTGATGGTGAAGTCGAGGCGAACACCTTCAGTTGTTAGTTTTTGATTGCTTGATGGAAGCTGGTCACTTTGGTAAACACCCCCTCCTCCTGGAGTTTTCACTGTGCCCTAACTGTTGTGCGTGACTTTGTAAAGGATATCAGTGTGTGGCTGAAATGCTTATTTTGGTTATGATTTCGTTAAGGTATCCTGGCAACATTTCCAATCCATTTTCTGTATCTGTTATCTTTGCATTCCCAGGTAGTTTAGTTAGTTACAGAAACGTCACGGAGAAGAAGAAGATCAACCATTTGATCTCAGTTTCTTTTATCTCTCTCAGAGATACATATTCTTTCTAACCTACCTCTATGCACCAAGTAGTAGCAATTAAAGGCCTGGGTAGAAATCACAGTCTGAAATGTCCTCTGTGCCACCTTTTGCTCAATGGGGAGAAGTTGGGTGTACACACCACGGCTGCTATTTCAAGATAAATCACGCGGTTATGTGCTGATTTTAGCAACAGCAATGGCAACAAAACGGAACGCATAGTATTCCTACTACACAAATACACGTAACTTTGGTGATAAAATGATCAAGCCTGGCACGTAGTCCTTATGCCAGTTATGGCTGATCCCTAACAAATAATCTGAGTTGAAGTCTGCTGCCTCATATATATGGGATATTATTCTTCTGAGGGAGAACTTTGTATTTTCTAACATTCCTAAGTCTCAGCATTTGGCCATCTACATCTACCTGACTGTGTAAGCAAGAAATTGGGTCTGCACTCTTAGGCAAAACCAGGATTTTGGTTCTTCCTGAATTCAGTCTGTCCCAGGTCTAGTAAACAGCTGGATGGAAATGATTGACAAAGGAGGATATCTGCCAAGAAATGTGGAGGGCAGCAGCACCGTTAAGATTGTGAAAGTCTGTGTTCTAGTTTCAGCATCTCTGAAATTTGCACAAACCTCACTTTTGCCTTTAATCATTACACTTAAAAATCAAGCTAGCAAGATGCACGGTGCTTCCCCAGGAGCAATGATAGCTGTAATCTCGCAGACACAATTTATGTGCTTATACGTTTGCAAAATTCTTTCAGTGATTCTGACAGGAGACAGCGCTTGGATTCCATAATGAGGAGGCAGCTGACAAATATTTATTTTTTCCTTTGGTACCTGTCTTGTCTGCTTTAATTGGCTGCTTCAGAATGCTCTTGGAAACCCAGCAGCAGAGCACTGGCACGTCATCTCCTTCACCGTGGAGCTCTGGGGCAGGGGTGGATGCTATCAAAAACATTTGCTTTTTAACCTCAAGTGGCAGTGGGGGAAAGTTGGGAGATGGCTGATAAGGACTGATAAGGCCTATACACATGATCCTGTGCAAGAACTTCCATTTCCTTTCCTCTCCTCTCCCTTCCTCTCCCTTTCTCTGCTCTTGTCTGCTTGGGAGCTACCTTCTTTGCAGAAGGGGGTATTTTTTTTTATATTACCTAGTATAGTGGCACTGCCATACAGAATAAAGGGAAATAATAATAATAAATAATAATAATAATTACACAAGGCTGCGCTGGGAAAAAACACTGATCTCCCATGAACCTAAGTGCTCCTGAAATAAATAGATTTACTTCCTCCAGAGATGAATTTGGCCTGTTTTGGAAGATACTGAAACAAGAAAATAACCTAATTTCTGGAGGTAAGAGCATTCCAGTGGGAATCTTTGCAGTCATTACCTTTAAAAAATTAGGCTATGAATTTTTCTCTTTGACATTTTCTAATGGAAGTTCATGATCAGTAATTTTAGCCATCTTCTGGTAAGATTAGAATCATGGAGGGAGGAGAGAAGAGAAAAAAAAACCCTCTTCCACTACAAGTTGCTGAATTAATTGAACTTGAAATGCTTTGCAAATGTGTGCCCACACCAGTGAAATTTAGAAAGAAAGAAATCAGGATCTCTTCAGCAGGTTTTTTGCTCATCCCATTTCGCAGTCACTTGGCAGCTCTCTTCCTTGGGGAAAAGACACCGGGGAAGATAGTCTGCCTGGCATACGGTTTCCCGGCAGGCAAAAATTTTGGGGACTTCCAGGACTGAAGGCTGTAGCAGAGTCTGTTATGCAGGTGATGGCAATCAAGGGTAAGGAGGCCTTCAGTGCTGGCACGGGGGACTCAGAATGTTTCGTTCCTCTCAAATTAGGGCAAAACCAAACTGAAATCTCCAAATCCCCAAAGGCATAGAATTGCATTTCTCTGCCTAGATTCCTAGTTTTGGACAAGTCACTAATTAAATTAATAAGGGAATTCTGAATGATCATCAGAAAAGCAATTAAAAATATTCTCCAAAGGTAAAAGCTTGGTTTTCCCTATGAAAGTCTCCCCTGCTTGTCAGCAACCACCTACATTCAGCATATTGTTTTTTAAAACATAAAGTGGTTGTAGGGGGCTGATTCCACCACCACCACCCTGCCCCCCATTTAAAGACTAATCAGCTATAGCAAAATGTAATTTCACTTCCATAACAATGGCAACGAGATGACAAAATTAATTTTATTTTCCCTTGTTTTCTTCTAGTGGCAAAGCTGTTAGCGCTGCCTGGACCTTGAAGTACCAGGATTTATTAACCCAATGCTAACAAAACCTCATAGTTATGGGGAAATTGCTGAATGAGTAGCAAGACCGTGCAAATACTACTGTTACACTGGAATATTCACGGAATAGGAGAAAAAAGAGGTGTGATTGCCTCATACTGCCTCTGGGCACCTGCTAATTGCCGGCTGCAGTTATAAACAGTTTCCTTAGCTAGTCTGGAGGGTGGCTGTGGGATGAGAGGGAACTGTATTGTTAACTCGGTGCAACAAGTACACCACACCTTTTTGTTTCAGGGACACTTGCATCTAGCAGGTGTCCAGCTGATGGCTCTGTAAACTGTCTGCTGCTGGTCTAGTGCTTGTACATACGTGTCCGTCTGCTTCAGCAGCTGCAAACACCCTACAGGCAGCACAGGGGTGTGTGCAGCTAGGAGTATTACTGTGCTACGGCTGCGTCTGTGAATAACAGATACTGCAACAGTTTGTGGCAGATCTGAACACTGATGAAATTGTGACTGATGGTGCAATAGAAGTTACTGCTATCGGGAGCAGCAATTCAGCACTGTGGTCCCGTGACAAGTTTGTGGACTCAGAGCAAAGCAGCTGCTGTAATCACAAATGACAGCTTGGGGTTCCTGGGCTTCTGAGGCTCTGAGAAGACTTGCAATTCACCTGCTGGCCTTGCTTCCCCCCTCTACCAGAAAGGAGGAGCTCACCTGTCAGTGCTTCCCTCAGCAGTGGTGGAGAATAACAATCCTGAGGCCCCCCAAGTGATGAGGAAATTCCTCCCGATCATTGCTCACCCCAATGTATCAGGATCTACCACTAGCGTTGTTCAAAAAGGTGAGGAAGAGCCTGGATTGTGCACTGTGCTGCTAGGGGTCACACTTTTACCAAACCAGCACAAAAAGGCTGTCTGCACCCCCTTACAGGAGAAAATAGTGTTACTCTATGCAATAACCATCAACCTCGTGTCACACATTCTGCTGCTTTTCCCTCCCTCAAATCAATTTATGTATTATATAATGTTTTAAAAGATTAAACTTTATGGAGAGTTTGAAAACATAGAATTAATTTCTCAGAGCACCTGCTGCGTGTTCTCACATATGTTAGACAGGCATTAGGTGGCAGTATGGACTGGAGAGTTCCATGTGGGGCAATGGGCAAGATGTTCATATTCTTGATTCCAGTTGTAACATGGAAAGCTTCTCTAAATTTTCTTTTCTGTCTGAAAAATGGAGGTGTAAGTAATGATCCACTGACATCCTGTGAGGATAAAGTAGCTAATGTCTTGACAGAGCTCTGTGCATGAAAAATAGACTCTCAGAGTAGAGAAATAGTCAAGTAGAGAATTTTTTTTTTACATCAGTTTAATGTCACACATTTTGATCTTGGTTCCTGCAGTGGCACATTTGATCCATAATTCAGCCCATACATTCTCAACTACTCTATTTTTATATTTCAGAAAGACTCAGATAGGAATTTGTAGTTAAATCTAACTTCCTAAACCATAGTCTGACAGGACCGATCAGAGCTAAGTACAGAGTAGCTAGTGAAGAGCTGACAAAGTGCTTTCATAAAGTCACCACAGTTAAAGATGGAAAAAGCCTAGTGGGTCATCTAATCCATCTCCCTGCCTCTGCAAGGTGGTTTTTTTTTACTGCACAATTTTGCTAGTGCTGTATCTAGGCTGGTGAAAATGTTGTTAGACGTTTTCTAGGGAACCCCCCCTGTCTGACAACCAAGGAAGGCCCAGATTTCCAGATCAGTTTCAGCCTCACCTTCCCCCCGTTTCAGCCCGTAACTTCCACCACCATGCCTCAAGCCAATTCACATCACTTTCCAATGTGCAAAGGGGAGTTTGGCTGAAGCCAGTCAAGTATCAAAACACTTCAGCTAAATTTTGACCCAAACGTACTTCGACCCATATCTGGGTCCTGCTCAGACTCAATTCAATGACTCTAAAACTGTCTTGTATTACTGATATTTCAAATGGCAGAGGGGTATTTCTGATCCCAGAAAAGCAGACCATTAGCAGGGCAACTTGACCTGATGGTGTACCTGGGAACTGGCAGCAGACCTTCCTACAGGTACAGCCATCTTTTATGCCACTATATTACACTGCCACTCACTTCACTGGCTCTGTGCTCCTACCTTTGCACATTTTTTATCTTTCAGCACAGTTGCTCTGTACAATTTTTCCTTCCTTTGGATCATTTCCATCTTTTTCTCTGCCTCAGTGAGTTAATTTACATATTTGCACACTGAATCTCACACTGTTATTCTATGCCTGTGTTGTTATCCTCTACTGCTTTTTTTATTTTGTCTCCTTTTTTCTATTCCCTTCAGGGCTGTTACTTATACTTTCACATCATCTGCTATTTCCCTTACTGTCACATTAATGAGGACACCTGCATAAAAAGTGAGCCTAACACAAATTGCTAACTCATCCATTTTCCTTTTAGGATTCATTTCATCCTCACGTGTTCGTGTGAAACCCCACTCTTCTCACACCTCCTTGCAAGGCAGGAAGGTACTTGGCTTCTCTGCTACTCTCACTGCTCCATTCCTAACCCGTGTTATTTGCCCAACCAACCAACCCTTTTCTCTTCCAATATTGGATCCTTTTTTTTTTATTTTAGCCTCACACACTGGAACCTTCTTCTATCTCTCATGGCAGCATGTAAGCAGTCTAGAACAATTTTCAAGGCATTCGAAGCAGTGTAGAGAATTGATATTAGGTAAGAGCCCATGCTTGTATTTATGAGTGTGTGAATGATGATGCTGTTTTAACTCATGTATTTTCTGAGATACTGTCAGTAGTTTTTTCAGATTCATAGCTCCTGAGGCTAGTGATCCTGAGGGATGACTCTTGATCAGCACTCCTCCATGTTAATTCTCATTTATACGTAACTGTAAGAAAAAAAAAAAAAACTACCAAAAAGTTTTACAAACTGCTACCATAAATTTTAGTGAGACCCTCAGTGTTAAATCCTATGTCTTATTTTTAGCCCCGTTTTTCTGGCTTCGGGACTGCAGAGATCCATCACCAAAGCTTTCATCCCTGCAAGCTCTTATGGTCTGCAAACAACTCACCCTTTAACTTTCTTTTTATAAAGAAGATGCTAGCTCCTAGACCCAGGATTTTCTGCCCATAATAAATATTTTCCAGCTTCTTAATTGTTCTCATAACTCTTCTCTGAATTGTTTCAGATTGCCAATATCCTTCTTGAATTGCGGATGGCAGAATGGACACAGTGTTCCATTCGTGTTCTCTCCAGTGTTGATCACAAATATAATCACTCCGTTGCTATTTGAGCTACCTCTGTTTAAACATCCAAGGACTTCATTAGACACTACCTTGTCAAGAAGAAGCTTTTTACCCAAGAAGCTCAAATTAGCCTTCCAATCCTTTACAGACATGTTGCTTTGTGGGATGCAAGAAGCTTTCCTCCCCTCACTTTAATTCTAAATCGCACTCAGATCGTGTATTTGTGTAACGAACTTCAGATTAAGACCTACATTGTTTAGCTTATTCTCAGTTTATCAAGAGAACCGCGTTGTTCTGTATGGCTTTTAAGGCCAACATTGCTGTCATTGTAAACTTTATCTGTTACTGGCGGTTAGACAATGACCAAGAAGCCATTACCAGCAGCTGTCCACTCTAGAAGTATATATGCTTGCTCATGGTTACCTGCTTATAGACATGACCTGTCATCCATCTTACTTTTAAGGCATGCTGTGGTAATTTTGTGGCATCCTTATTTATTATTCAAAATATTATGTAAGATCTAGCCAAATTCTTAACAGATGTCTAAGCACATTATATCTGCTATGCTATCCACATTTATTCTGTCTTTATCTAGCAATCTATCTCAAATATGGAAATATCTCTTTAAGCTTTTTAATAAATAGTAGTAAGTAACAATTATAAACTCATTAATTCTCTCCTCTATTTTGTTATTGTATCCCATTTAAAATATTTTACCCAGAATGAATGTCAGAATCAGAAATAGTAGCTGAAAGCATCTGGGTCATGCCATCTTCTGATGTAAACCTTGGCATTTGTCTAAAGAGTTATTTCAAATTCATCCTAGAGATACCAAGGTCCTCAACTCGCTCATTTAAAACTCCTGGGTGTTGAGAAAGCAAAATAGTTTCTTTCTCTCATTTTAATGGAGATTTTTAACACAGTTTTTTAAGATGTCTCAGACTTGTCTAGGAACATGGTAAGACTGTCCAACAGATCAGTCAGTGATGGCTCTATGTTTCAGGTTAAGATTTCTCTCAGCTACCTCCTACCCCTGGAAGCAGTAGTGTCCCCGTTGCGCCTTTGTTTCTCTTTTTGGGACTAATCCTCTCTGAACAATCAAGCTGGTATTCATACTTGCAAAACCAGCTCTCGCAGGTGTTCTCTGAAGGAACGTGCTAGGCATCTCCCAACGGTCCCTTTAGTATGGGCCTTGCGCAAAGCTCAGTGGGGGGTCTGAGCGCCCCATGTGAGTTCTCCAGGGAGGTGACCTATGGCATGAAAGGCAAAGGCTCCTCGGGGCCTTTTGGTATGATTTGGTGAGAAAGGATCTAGGTTTTGTCCTTATCTCTGGGGAATATTCCTGCTTGGAGTGTCCCAAATGGATTCTCTCAGCCTTAATTTAAAATGAGGTGAAGGCTTCAAGCCTCACTTCCTAAAGCATCTGTCCCCGCAGCAGTGATCCAGGCCTAGCAAAGATCTCCTTCTTGCTGCTACAGCCCACACCTCTGTACGCCCAAGGATGTCCATGGCCCCACTGTCAGGATGCTCCAGACACAGCCCGTAAAGCCTCTCCTGGGAATTCAGCCTTGAGGAGGGCACATTTCCCCACCAGAACTGCCCCATTTAGTGTGTGTTTTCTGGCGGGAAGCACAAGCAAAGAATGAAAGAAAGATACAGAATTTTAAGTTTACGGCTCCAGATTTAAAAAAGAAAAGTTCAGATCCTGCTTCATACGGTACCTGGCCTCTGGCATCATTCAGCCACTGCTGTGTTAAGAAAATGTTCTTCAGGCAGGGGAAGGGGGGAAGACCGTGGAGGGCTTAAAGCTGTTTTGCTGCTACAGAAAGGATGGATGAGAAAAAATTATATAAAAATAATCCACCAAAGAATAAGTAGAAAAATAATGCTAATCCTATTTAGACATGGTAATTCTCACTATATGTTTTATTTACGATACTGTAATCCTAGAACAGTAAATAGTGCTATTCCCTACCCTCCCGTGAAGATAACGTAGTAGAAAGAAAGGTACGTAGTGTGCAGGAAAAGCACACCAAAGGAAGAAATTGATCATGTAATTAAGAGAGATTTCCTTCGTGGAGCTTAAGAGTGTTTTAAAACAGCCTTACCTAATGGAGATTTATAAGGGATTGCTTTCACAAAATGTACAGCACACCAAAAATGAGGAATACAATTACCCAAACATGCTACATTTCAACTATTTGATACTGCACAAACGGTCTTTGTCAGCTATAAACCCAGATGGTTTCAGCTGAGACATCTTAGCAGAAACAACTGCAGCTACTGCAACAGAGAACAGTCTTGTGCATGCCTGTGTGAACACAAGCCACACAAACCCCTCATCTGCTCCTCAGCTCTTTCTGCACTAGTTCCCAAGGAAGGACTATTTAGCAGGCCTGGTTGCCCAGCAATAGCCTGTGATTTCCACACTGAGCTAAACGCTGTCATGTGGGACCTGAGTTTCAGCCCATGATGCGCTAACCGAAACTTGGCTTGGGGAAGTGAGGAGAACAATGGCTGGGTCAGAAACCGAAGGTGAAATTCCCTTTTCGGCCAAAGATCTGAATGAGGTATGTCCTGATTTGTGGCAAAACAGGGCTCTAAGTTGAGCTGGAAAAAAAACCCGTAAAAACCCACCATGGTTTTGATCTGTCATCTAGCAAAAAGTGCATGATGGTTTTATACAAGTAAGACCCTGTTCTTGGCTTTGCTCACCCAAAGCTTGATTGCACCCTACAAAGCAACAGTTAGTGATGGCAGAATTAAACAGATTTGACCTGTGAATGCAGCCATTGTAACAGCAAGAGCTCAGGACTCCCAGTTTCATTCATTTAGTAGTTATGATTTGGGGTTGACATCTCAGCCTGAGTGGTAAGGAATACTGTAAAAACACCTTTTCTCGTGAGACACACAACAACCCTCCCCTTTGCTGTGATGGTGGGTATTCTGGGAGCAGGATGCACAGATTTCTTACTCACCTCTTTGTTCTGCAGAAGACCACTGGAGGCTCCTCCACAGCCCTCTGCCCCAACTTGTTTTGTGGGGTACATTCAGTAAGACCACTATCCGTGACTGCCTTGCTAGAGCCTGGCCTGTAGCTTTCTGCATGCATGTGAACCTCACTGCTCACTGGGTCTGCAGCTCTCTGAAGTCCTGTGACAAATTCTTTAACCTACTCCTGCACTCGTGAAATTGAAACTCCTCCCTCCCATGGAAATGCAAACCTCCCCCAGCCAGGACGCTACGAGAAACAGCCCTTCTCCGGCTTGGTCCCTACAGCTTGATACTTTTATTTTTCTGAATCTTGAGTGGTTTCCATAGCTATTGCAAATGCTAACTAATTCTGAGAGAAGCATTTAATGCTTTTGATATTAATTTTCTAAGATCTCTTAAGGAATGGAGTGAAGCAGTGTTTCATTTAGAAAAGAGCATTGTTACAGTCTGTAGAGATTGAAAATGGAGGGCTGAAAAGGCACAGAAGTGTATAACAATACAGTAATTGACACGAATTGATATGAATATGTGCATATGAGTATGTTCAGAAGTAGTGCTACTCATTCGAGCTTTGTGTGAAGAGGCATATTTCTGGCAATTGCAAGAAAAGGGGGGTGATTGACTTTAATGTAAGGTGTGACCCACAGTTACAGGACATGCAAGAGTATTTCACAAGTCTCTGGTTTTGGTGAAAGGCAAAATGCGTCAGTATTTTGGTCTGAGTTTTCCTTGGATCTGGAAGAGGAGCTTAAGACTATTCCTCACATCTAATTTGAAGCCAACAGCTGGATCAATTTTATTAGTGCGTTTTCAAGTCTGCTCTTTGTTGTGAATCTCTGAAGGCTTTAAGGTAACTGCTAACCCATTGGTATTGAAGAAAAAGACAGACAAGGTACCCCAAGCAGCATCCTCTTTTCATCACAATTGCTGAATGATGGCAACCAGAAATGCCATGTCCCTCTCCCAGCAGCACACAGTGTGACACAGACAGAACATCGCAAACATCCTTTGTCTCAGCTGGAGTAAGGAAGAAAGATATAATGCTTGAGCAAACTGAATGATGAAACAGCACACCTGTCCTTCCAGGGTACCTGGTGCTGCTGTGAGATACGATACTGCACGGTCACATACACGTATGCACAGACAGACTGATGGCCCTGAGCTGCTGGGTCCTGCAGTTGGGTCAAAACCACCCCATGGAATGCTATAGGCTTGCGGAAGAGTGGCTGGAAAGCTGCCCAGCGGAAAAGGTCCTGGGGGTGCTGGTCAACAGCAGGCTGAATATGAGCCAGCAGTGTGCCCAGGTGGCCAAGAAGGCCAGTGGCATCCTGGCTTCCATCAGCAATAGCGTGGCCAGCAGGAGCAGGGAAGTGACTGTACCCCTGTACTCAATGCTGGTGAGGTTGCACCTCAAGTACTGCTGTGTACCAGTACATGCAGAAAGACTCTGGATTGTACTTGCTCCTGTGCAGACCAAGGTCACTGCTAAATCCTGTGTGCCACAGTGGGGGTGCAGTGCGTTAGAGGCCGCACCTGCGGGGAGGAGTGACCCTACATTGTGACAGGACAGGTGACCCTACACTGACCAACAAAGTGTTCCATCCCATAGATGTCATATTTGGTATAAAGCTGAGGGGTCACAAGAGTCAAACTCTCTTCTTCAATGGCTGCATCTGTGACAGACTCTGTGTGTTCTGCCTTTGATCCCAACCTGTGCATTCCTGAATCCAGTTCTGGAATCCAGCTCCTGAATCTGTTTCCCGTCTGGTGCTGAGCCCAGTCTGGGCCTTCCCTAGTGTCTGCCCACAGCATCACTGGTGACAGTGACGTGATCGCAATCAGCAGGTTTGAGTTCGAAATCGGTTTTGTATATATTTATATATATTACATTTTTTTATTATTCTTTTCAATAAAGCAGTTTAAGTTTCTGTTCAAATCCATAAATCTCTCTCCCTTATTCCCCTCCCCTTTGCAAAGAGAGAGGGGTTAATAGAGAGCATCTGCCAGCCCAGTCCTAACGCATGACAACTGCATTCTGTTTTGGGTCCCTCACTACCAGAAGGACATTGAGGTGCTGGAGAGCATCCAAAGAAGGGCAATGAAGCTGGTGAAGAGAGCTTGTTCTAGAGAACAACTAGGACTTATTCTAGAGAACAAGTGCTGTGAAGTGCAGCTGAGGGAACTGGGGTTGTTTAGTCTGCAGAAAAGGAGGCTCAGGGGAGAACTCGTCGCTCTCTACAACTACCTGAAAGGAGGTTGTAGGGAGATGGGGGGGTCAGTCTCTTCCCCCAAGTAACAAGTGATAGGATGAGAGGAAACGATTTCAAGTTCTGCCCTGAGAGGCTTAGATTGGACATTAGGAAAAATTTCTTCACCAAAAAGGTTGTGAAGCATTGGAACAGGCTGCCCAGGGAAGTGGGCAATAAACACCTCCATCCCTGGAGGTATTTAAAAGGCATACAGATGTGGTGCTGAAGGACACAGCTTTAGTGGTGGACTTGGCAGTGCTGGGTTAATGGTTGGACTTAATGATCTTGAAGGTCTTTTCCAACCTAAATGATTCTATGACTCCATTCTATGCTGCAAAGGCGGAAGTGAAATGGGAGCAGAGAAGGATTTGGGATTCTCTACACCCGAGGGGAATCATTGGGAGGAGAAGTGGGAACCTTGTGCCTGTCTGACTCAGGAAGGACAACTTCTAACTGGGGCTGGAACCACCTGGAAATGCTTTTCAGTGTCCAGTTCCCTGAAACCAGGCACAACTCCTTCCAGTGCAGACTTGTATATGCTCTATTTTCCATATACAACAGAGATAAAGGTTGAGGTGTAGCATCATTATCATTACCAATGTCGACAGTTGCACAGCTCACAGCACCTTCCTGACGACGACTTAGGTGAACTGGCCCTCATTCTGCTACTCATCCAGCTTCTCCAACCTGTTTTGTAGCACATTCTGCACTCGATGTTATTGTAGGTACCACACACAGAGGTTATGTGCTCTGTTGTCAGCTAAGCCCTCCTGAGCCAGCTGGAGACACCTCTAGCCTGCAGTGCCAGTTGGGAGTGAATGGAGAACCTCTCTGATTAACAATTCATGTCTCTACCCTGCCTCTGTGCAAGAAGGATACTGAGGATTGTTACTTACCTTTGTGGTGCTTTGAGGATAGTAACGTAAGCAATTTTCTACTCATCAATTACATTCTGCCTTAGGAAATCAGCTGGTGCACAGAGAATCTGATTATGCAGGACTGGAAACAGTGTCTACCCACAAATCGGAAATAAAAATCCTGACCTCATCTTCTTCTGCAAAGGCCATCTGGTGGTCAATTGGGCAGTGGTTATGCAAGTGATGATGTGCACACACTACAGAGAGGCTTTACAGAAGAACACAGCACTGCAGCAGAGCTCCTCCAGCCCCCCGATTCACAGCTTCCAGAAGCGCGGAGCTGAAGTCTGCTGTCCAGATAGCGGACACTGGCGGTATTCCCAAACCGGCACTATCTGCTCAGTGCCCTTGCACGTATATGTGTGAACTTCTGCCAGCCATTTTCCAAAATTATCCATTCTATTGCTTTAAAAATCTGTACTTCAACAGAGGCCAAAACACTGCCTGCAGTCTTTAGAAGGTGTGAGAGCAGAGAGGGAAGGGACTGTGATTTGTCCCTAGGCTCGCCCTGGCATACACGGTGCTTAGCGAAGAGAGGAGAAAACCTCTTTTTGTTAAAGAATATAATTGAAATAACCTGCAATAACACTGAATTCAAGGCAATTCCAATTTCTATGCAATTCTTCTCCCTATTGCAACCAGCCATTCATGTGGAATATGACAATCTGCAAACAGCACTAAACTATCAGAGAAAGTCTGAGTCTCCTGAATGATGTGTGAAAAATTAGGGTGCTGTTCAGCTTTAGTCTGACAAAAACAGGATGCCAGCCTACACTAGGGGAATTTGGATTGCATGAGGCATGTGCTGGGTATTTTTGACTACTGCACATTTCAACGTAGAAGCCTCATCAGCACTTTACAGTTGTCACTGGGATGCCTGACTAAGAATTAATTTCTGAATTAGATGATGCTCTCATATTACTATATGGCAATTAACTGCTCATGGCCAGTGACAAAATCAGTGCCAGTCCCTGCCAATAAAATCTTTTCTTCCCTTTCTACATGCCGGGCTGTAGCTCCTGGCTGGAACTCTGCACTGCAGAACAGACATTAAAAGCATTTTGCTGGAAACTGGGTGGCTCAGGGAAAATGCCAATGAGTGGCTGCCTGTGCTTTTCAAGCACTAGTAAGGCTCTGACCGGTGCTTTCATTTCCTGGTTAAAGGCACCTGAAAGCAGCTACCATCTGCTTGCGTAATGTCTCTCTCTCTGGACTTGTTATCACCAGTCAGCCATAAATGCCTGTGTCCAAACAGACTACATGTGTTTCATTTTCAGCAAGAACTTTAAGCAGTCTAAGGGGCACAAAGACCCCTGAGTTACAGTTTTAGTCTATGGATAAGTAGCAATTTTGCCTTGACAGTAGCTGTATGAGAAAAACATCGTGCCACTTATACGACATAATGCTGACAGCGCTCCATCTCCTGTGTAATAGGCAGTGTAGGTAGGCAGAGAGAACTGTTGTCTGAGCAAAAGTCTGCATGTACCATCAGGCTGAATCTGTCTTTGGAGCTGCCTAGGAACAGGGAGAATAACACTTTGGATCTACCAAGGACTTGCCCTATCTTTACAGTGGAGCAGGGAAGCTGAGTCATGGAGCCCCATCTGTGCCTTGCCAAAAGCAGCGTGCCAAGGGGGACCCCAGCCTCTTCTTACCTGCTCTTGACATGGTATCTTGCACATACACTTCACTGGGTATTTAGAAACATATATGCCCAGCACTATACACCTCTATTTACAACAACTTCTTAAACAAAAAGCTGATATCTGCTGTTGTTGGCCCAGCTCCACCCCCATTTCCAGAAAAAATGTGAAGTGAATGTCACAGGGTAGATATTCTGCTCCAACTTGTACTTGAAAACAACATTTTTTCACAGTTAAAGCAGACGGCTGAATCTAACAGTCAGAACTGGGGCTGAAGCTGAGTTAGCTGCTCTTGCAGGACACTGCCCATAGCTGTTCCTGAGGGTGGAAGTACTGATAATCCCTGGGTGATCCCAAATAAATGGTGGCTGGAACTTGACATTGCTGCTAATTATATATAGGCATTTTGGAATGGATCCCAATACTTACTCGTGTGTTTAAGACAGGATACTAACTGAAGGAAAAATATATGGAAAGATCAAGTAATGAAAGAGAAATTGTACTGTTGGAATTGTTGCACCCTTTTCTCCTCCTAAATTGAAATGAAAAAAAAAAAATTAAAATCCCCACTGTATACTAGATACAGCTGAATGTTGTTTCATTCCAATGTCTCCTACAGTGTTTTAAGTGGAATGTAATTATCTATTATCTAATAGATAATAGATTAGTTAAAATTTTTAGTTGAATTTACATCAGTGACACTTTCCTTCTTTTCCCAGAGCGAACGTGCTCTGCAGTATAAGCAAGCACGTTCTTTGCTTTAGGTCAATTGGACATTTACATCTTGCTTCAAGTATGCAAAGAGCCCTTTTGCTGCTGTGACTCCTGCTCCACTGTTCTGACAAAACCACGTCCTGACTCTCATTATATAGCCCCAGGAGGGAACATGGATTTCACTCATGTGCATGGACGGTACTGTCGTTTAAGGCATAAACTAACAGTACTTTGGAAATGGTAGTATCTCCTACTTCCATTACAGAACTTGGCATCAAAGCTGGTCTGACTCAGCAAGCTCTTTCCATTTAAAAGTTGACTACCAATCTCTTTTTTGAAAAAAAAAAAAAAACCTCTAGAGATGCTTATTGTAACATTTTATCCATAATCAGTAAGAAGGTGCATTTGATTTTTCTAGGACTTAAAGATATGTGTGGCTAAGCAACTTCCAGGTTTCATTACAAACAAAAAGCCTGCAAAGTATGATGGAAATTTGAAGCAGGGTTAATTCCTTGCACACTTCCATTGGTGTGAATGACAGGGAGCCTGGGAGGGCTATGGCCTCAAACAAATGCAAGCCCCTCATGTCTTCCCTCAGAATGACTGCTTGTTTCAAAAGCTTATCTGACAAACTAACAATTCTTCAGTGGCAGAGATGTGTGGGATTCAAAATAAAGTCAGATTAATTTTGTGTTCAAAGCTCCTTGACCAACAGCCTGAGAGTCACTGGAAATGCACAAACTTCCTCCCACACTTTCCCATAAATTTGCCTCAGCACTCGACAGACCACAGAAGTAAATCGTGAGTTTGTGACCTTGAGTATCTCCGCTTTAATTCAGTGCCTAGCAGTACTACCAAGCTTGTTTTATATAATCAGATAACAATAGGTGGCAAATTCTGTTTACTATCAGACCACTAAGTGCAGAAGAAGAGTTACATCTGGTCTACTGTGTTTCCTTGAATAGGTTTTATAGGACTGGATAAATGCATGAGTGATTCCAGCACCAGTACTGTGAGTACGGGTCTATGGAGACCTATTAAAAAAGCATTAGGAAATAGCATGGCAAAATATTTTTATTTGTTTGGCTTTACCTTGCTTGCATTTCTGTTAACCACAGCCCTCCCTTGAGACCAAAATTTTGCCAGTGTCTGGATGGAAGCGAAATCTAAATTGAAAGATTCTTTTCTGACCAAATCTGCAAGGCTGTGTTTTGAGTATTTAAGTCGTGGGGATTACATTTCTTCACAGCAGCATCTCATGACTATTAATTAACTTACTGCTCTTTCAGATTGCTGGAGTTTCTTATGAGATTGTCTCCCTGTTGAAAACCCAACACAAAACAGAAAGGTACTGTTTAGCTGCTAAAAATGGATGTAAACAGGTAGCAAAGACCTTCTGGTATAATCTCAGGGCACAATATGCAGGAGCAGACTAAAGTGTACGAATATATTTGAGTGAAAGGAAGATAGCACTGAGGGACCTGTGGAAGCTTTGCCATTCCAGATTCCACAATCCCACTGAATGCTGTCTCAGCAATTTCTTCTATTGTATTTGCCTGCCAGATATGCTGCCTTTCTGCTAATTCAATGGAAGGAAGAGGATGGCATTTACAATTAGCACTGTCTGCCTGCAACTCTGCCATCCAAAAGACAGAGAAAAGATCAAATCACCTAAAATCAACCCTTTTCTCCAGTAAAGCAACATAATCAAAAAGGGGCTAGTAATATGCTTCCTCTAGCTTTTTTTTTTTTCCTGCATTTCTTTAGATTTTATCCCACAGCCTGCCTATAAACCTTGCCAGAATATCTGGACTCCCTTTTTATTTGGGAGCAGATAAGGCAGGGAGGCGCTTAGATTTAATATAGCTTAGAGATAAGAGGTAATAAAGCACCTAAATGAAAGTGCTGTAGCTGAAGTTTTCTGACCTGCCCTGACTCCTTCCAAAACTCCAGATAGAGTACACTTATGTTTCTAACAGTCCCATGATGCTCGCCACCAGAAGCAGGTAATAAGGGACAGCCACTGCCTCAAAGTAGGCAGGACAGCGTGGGTGGGAGGAGATGCTGGCTGACCTGCTAAAGGAAGACCCCAGAGCAGGGCGGCAGAAGCTGCCCTGATCACCTCCGCATCCACCAGCGTCTGACACAGCTACACCTGCCTTTGCGGAGCCTACAAAAGACCCTGATGTGTTTTCTCTGTTTTCTGGCACTTGCCTTGAATCTTTGATGCTAACACTTGAAAAGTAGCTACAGGTCTGCTCTAAAAAGTAATGTTTTGACAGTGCTGAAATTCAAACTGTACGCTGAACTAACTTTTACTACTGCTTTGTAAAGAAGGTTATCAAAGATATTGGTGAGAAGAAAGCTCTGATGATGACAGAGTTGATCACATACAGCAGCTCTTCTCTCAGCTGCTTTTTGAAAACTCAGAGTTTTGGTATCCCAAAATAACGTCTCAGGAGTTGTCATAATAGCTGTTTCCTGCAGTGACCTATTTTCACTGTAAGGTTCAAAAATACAAAAAAACCCAAACACCTGCATGAGCCTGGTGAAACGTAGAAGGGGTTTGCAGTCAGTGAAAAGGAACTTCCTTGGACTGGCGCACCCAGCGTCATTCGCATCGCCGTTGCACAGCTGCTTTTGACAGCCTGAAGGGACAGAGGCACAAAACACGGCAGCACCTCTTTGCCACGGAGGCAGCTGCTACTGCCAGCTGGGCTGTCCTCAGCAGCAGTACAGCGAAGGATGATGCACGACAGCTCTTCTGCTTTCCCCCTCATGTCTTTAAAGGCCACTGATGATGCCAATAGCAGGCTGCCTTTGTCAGCTTGAGCATATTTTTTTCAAGCTGCTGCGCAGACAGCTGAATTGGTGGAGGCCTCCTTCCTTCCATTTGCTGCTGCCTAACTTTTCTCTCCTGTCTCCCTTCACCTTATTCCTTTTCCCCTCAGATTTCTGTTCCTGTGTCACATCTCTCTACCTTGCTCTCTTAGTAATGAAACAACAGTTTAAGTAGCTGTAAATTGCAAAGATAGTCCAGAATATTACGTATCCTTGTCAGGTGCATTGCTAATTTAATGTCGTGTATTACTATTAGCCTTTGCTTTATTTAATTAAAGTTTAATTCCCACTAATTGTGAAAAATGACATTTTTCTAACCCAGCTTGTGTTCTCAGGCTAAACTATGTTTTCAAGTACAGTTTTCTTCCGTTTGCAGGAATCCCAAATGTATCTACATTTGTCCAAAAGAATCCAGCTTAGAATGCAGATTAAGTTCCTTTTGCAAACGTGTCCTGTACTATCATATTTTAAGAGAAAGGGAACTGGTATTTATGGACAATAGCACAGTCAATACCTTTGGGGTACTTTAATGAGATTGGGTTCCAGCTGAATAAAGATTCAAGAGATCAAATTAAATTAATGACACCAAGTTGAGTGGTGCGGTTGACACACCTGGACCTGGACAAGCTGGAGAAGTGGACCTATGTGAACCTCATGAGGTTCAACAAGGCCAAGTGCAAGGTCCTGCAATTGGGTTGGGGCAATCCCTGGTATTAATACAGGCTGGGAGATGAAGGAATTGGGACCAGTCCAGTGGAGAAGAACTTAGGGGTACGAGTGAACAAAAAGCTGGACAGGAGCTGTCAATGTGTGCTTGCAGTCCAGAAAACCAACAACATCCTGGGCTCCATCAAAAGCAGCGTGACCAGCAGGTCGAGGGAGGTGATCCTGCTGCTCTACTCTGCTCTGGTGAGACCTCACCTGGAGTACTGCATCCAGCTCTGGAGTCCTCAGCACAAGAAGGGCATGAACCTGTTGGAGCAGCTCCAGAGGAGGGACACAAAAAATGTTAGAGGGAAGGAACACCTCTCCTGCGAAGAAAGGCTGAGAGAGTTGGAGTTGTTCAGCCTGGAGAAGAGAAGGTTATAGCGACACCTTATTGCAAACTTTCAATGCTAAAAGGAGGCCTATAAGAAAGATGGGGACAGTCTTTTAGCAGGACCTGTTGCGATGGGATGAAGAGTAGTGGTTTTAAGGTAAAAGAGGGGAGATTAAATTAGATACAAGGAAGAAATTTTTTACAGTGAGGGTGGTGAAACCGTGGAACAGGTTGTTCAGAGAAGTGGAAACATTCAAAGTCAGGTTGGATGGGGCTCTGAGAGTGCATGGAATGGAATTATATTTCTTTCTTGAAAGCTGCAAATTCAAGAAACGGGTTTAAATGCCCAAGTGTTAAAACAATTCTTTTCTACCTACTGTCAAGTTAAAAAAACAACAAACAATCTCACGGTTTCCCATTCAGTAGTGCAAAAATGAGAATTAATCTCAAGGAAGTTGTAGGAAAGAAGGTCAACTGAATAAGCACAATAGCTGCAGCGAAGTAGCCACCTTTTTGATGACTCATAAGCCTTAAGCTTATTTTATTAAAGCTTATCAAGGTTTAATAGCTTGATTTATTAAGTTGCAACAGAGGACAGTGGTCTTTGTTAATTCAGCTATAGATTTAAAGCCACCAGGTAGGTCTTCACTTAGAAAGACCACTTGTCTTCAGCGATCCCTTCCCAGACATGGACAGGATCTGTTCCAGCAATGAGGCTGAAGGAATCCTTACTGGAAGAAATCCAAGTCCCTGCAGGTGGAAGTCACAGCATATCTTATAATGTCCCAGGTACATACTCCAAGACACTCTGCAGGATCTACTTACTCCGTGGTACTCTCTCAACCCATGCATCCCAAAGAAAGCAACACAGGTAAGATCTGCAAGATGGGCAGCTGTAGACCTGAACAGTGACATTTTAGTTTTGGCTGACTTGTATTCCATTAAAGAGGTTTTGAGAGATTCCTGAGGTCTTAGCCATGGGGACTATTGAGAGAGCGAGGAGTTCAGCACTCTTGTGCACAAGGACACAGCAAGGGTAGCACCTGCTAATTTCCACCTGGTGGAAACATCTCTGCTTTTGACCTGTTTCATATAAGAAAACTTCATTCAAAGCCTCTTTACCTGCTCAGCAGATCTAGGGAGATGAGCTAATGAAACGTTTTGTTTCTCAGGTCTTGTTTGGGCCTCCCAATATATTGTACCAGGGGCCCCCAAAAAAATAAGTAAGTAAAGAGAGACAAGCTTCCCTGCAGCGTCTATGGAGGGAGGACCACACAGGATCAGCAATTCCTGGCACTCCTTGAAGCTCCAGATGTGCCTGAAATTTGTTCTTTTGGTACAATGCAACTCGGCTCTATTAAGAGGGATTGACAGAGTTTAGCCCCCTGCACCAAGCACTTAGACTACATTTGCCAGCAGGGTGTTGGATGTGAAAGAGCAGAAAGCTCAGCATCGTGCAGGCTCACCCCCTGTTTTAGGCAAATACAAAGAGAGGAATTTTGCTTCACTCGTTTTTAAAGAAAATGCTTTGAAATGTCCTCCCACATGGCTTAGTTTGCTCTCAATTTATTTTTCCTTGGAATTCCTTTTTTTTTTTTTTGCCTGCTCCAGACAGATGACTAGACTCAAAGGAGTGATCACACTGTGCAAATACTACAGAAAAGACACAATAAGTGATACTTCACACCTACACACAGCTTTTATCTGCAACGTACTTTTCAAGTCTGCCTTTTTGCTTTGCAGTGTGTCACCCATAGGCAGACCCCCACAAAACCGAAGTGACATTAATGCAAAAAACAACTATCAACAAAATACAGCCCATCACTGTGCATTAGCCATCCACAGAAACACGGCCATTCATGACAAGGGAAACACAGCTAAATAAAGCAGTTTGAAATCCTGCTGCAATTACTGCACATACCAAATTGCTATGAGGTTCTAATAAGGATGACAGCACCATTTATCTGGCTGGGAGTTACCGTTTTAGCAAGTAAGCAGTACTGCTGAAAGAAAGAGATCTGTGCCCCAAGATACCTTAGTAGAAGTGACAGTTAACAGCAGATAGCACACTGCCCTCTTTATGGTAAGCACAATTATCTACTGCTATTATTCAGTGATGTATTTCACAGCCTGCTTTGGCAGAGATACCAGTTGAGAAACACAATAAATAACTGGAGGTATTCTTCCTGATAGATTGGACTGCCTTAGTTTATTCACTTACTAGAGATTCAATGCTCAGAAAGCTTTAAATAAAGTGAGCCCAAAGAAAGAAAATCAAACGCACCATCGGAGGAATAGAAGAGGATTTACCTTCCCAAGACGGTACTCTACAGGAGTTGTGCACCCGTTGCGGGTGTAAACACGACATGACAACAGTGGCTTCCAATCGAAAGGGTGCTGCCAAATGGAAACTGCTAACAGTGGACTAGATGCATGTTGCTGCTCACTTGATTCTCTTTCCCTCAGCAAGCAAAAAGGGAAAGCTCTTCTCAGTTCATCTCAGCCTCACTTACCCTTTTTCTGTTTCATGCTAAGGACAGAAACAAATGTAATGGAAAGACAGACACGATAACCACCGTCAGTGAATTTCTTTTCCTCAGCTATGTTGTGCTGTCTGATGGCAGGAAAACAAAGGGTGGAGGGCAGACGAATAAAGGGGATTACCTAGTTTTGATGCAGGAATTGGAAGAAAAATGCTGGGAACTATTAATGAAACTTTCCTGCCTGATTTGTAAATGAGGGAATAGATTAAAAGTAAAGAAAACTTGCAGGAGAACTTGGAGTGTGCTGATACAGTAAACTATATCAAAACAAATGTAGATCTTCACAGAGAAAGGGAAAATATATGAGCAGTGTCTTCAAACAGTTGTATACAGTCAGGATATTTCAAATAGATCCGAAGATTTATCTTTTAGCCTCCTTTAAGAAATTCACAGTTAATATGAGGTTCTTCATCTGTACGAGTCTATTCTGAGACTTCAAGTTCCTAAACAAACTCTAGAGCAGTATTCCCTAACCTTTGCAGATGCATCTCCTTTTGCGATTCCTTTCTAAGTGTTCAAACAAGCCAGGAGAGAAGCTACTTTTAACTGCTGACAGGACATCAATCACACCAAGGTGGATATTAGACTCCATTGCAAAGATCCCAGGCTCCACCTCTTTGAACCCCAGTGATCAAAACATACTATCTGAGACATGGAGACTTGGAGTATAAGAAATAAGAGGGTTATTACTTCCACCTCTTTGAACCCCAGTGATCAAAACATACTATCTGAGACATGGAGACTTGGAGTATAAGAAATAAGAGGGTTATTACTGAAGCTGCTGTTTTTTTCTGCCATTCGTAGAACAATATTTTTCACATGACGTCCATCATTTCAAGATAGGTATAGAGAAAATATAACTAACTATAACCCTCCAGGAAGTCAAATATTTCTGGGAGCACTATGAACTGACCTGATCTCCCAGACAGTTCTGCTGTTTGAAGAATTCTACAGTAATTTGTAGTGCTTTATTAACAGGCAACAATTGTCTTTGGCACTACTACACTTTTGGTGCTAGCCCAGACATGGCCCTGTTTAGCAGGAAAACAAGAGATTGATTCTGTGACCTAGTGAAAACCACTGAAGAAAACAGCCCCATTCCTTGCAGAAGCTCGCACTAGAGAACCAATCCAGACCAGCAATACTTAGAGGGAAGGAAGACACTGTGGAGTTTAAAGGGTATTATTGCACTGTTCACTCTACACTGTAGATCAGATCTACAATTGGATACATTACAAATGGGAATTTTTAAAGCAAGATGTAGATGTTAACAAATGGAAAAAAGTTCCACTAAACTACTCTTCAATAAGGAGGTTCTTTAATGAATTGGGTGGAGGGATTTTCAGCTTTATGCAATGTTTTTTATTAATTATAGTTATTAT
>NW_010394578.1:0-6386 GCF_000710305.1 Buceros rhinoceros silvestris
TTTTTTTTTCCTCCCAGAAACACCTCTGGCAATTACTTGCATTACCCTTCCTTGTTGACCTGTGAACACCACATCATCATCAAGTGTAGTCTGAAGAAGGTTTTCAATCATGTTTTAAACACTTTTTTGATTTGTCAGAAAAGTTAGTCTATTTAGATTTACTCAAACTCACTATTTAATCGATCCCTAAAATATCAAGTCCTTACAGCTCTAATCACACTAGGCCTCTCCCCACAATGCTGAAAAATCCAAAGAGAAAGTAGGAGTTTTGCAGAGCAGTTAGTGAAAGAAAAAAGAAATGAATTGGAGAAACAGGTTCCAGACCTAGGAATTCACACCAGGAACATACTTCTTAACCACACTCCAGATTAAACACGACAACATGAACTAAAAGCTGGCAGCGTCCCCAACTGCTGGGGCATTACACGTGCATAAAGGCAGTTTCCAACATGGGCTGTTAAAATGAATCAGCCCCAAGCTAAGACACCAAGCATTGTAGGCTGAGAGGGGAAAATAGCAGGAGTCTCCCATTTCTTACTTACCTATTGCACCAGTTAAACACATCAAAATTAGAAGCAGAACACACCAAAGAATATCAGTGTTCACTTTCCTCTCCAATTTACTGCGCTTGTAATGAGGGCCGCTGTTATTCAGCATGGCTTTGGTTTCATGACCTGTAACCACATCACAGGTTGAAATCCTCCAATAGCAGGTATCAGAACCTCAAGTGCTTTGTATTTCTAAAGCTCCAGGAAATGGGACAATTCTGTTAACTAGTATTTGAACAGAGATTATAAATATGAGCAACTAACTGTTCCTACAGTATATGAATTCTGTCCCAAAGAAAACTGAACAAGGTAAACCAAAAATCTGTCATGTACACATTAATTTTTATACTGTCAATAATATTCCTTCCTATAGAAACAATCTTATCATTGATGTTTTCTGTATTATTTCTAGTATTTTCTACAAAATCCTGCACCTGTATTACAACCGTCTGGCTGGATACATCATCATCATGGCTTGGCTTCGCGAACAAAGATTTGGGAAGGAACTAGTATAAAAACCTCTACACAGAACACTGATACAGAACACTGAAGAACAGCACTAGCTTTAATTATGGACCAGACAAAATCCTAAGCAAGCTATGCCTCTTCACGTTCATTTCAAAACCTGGGTTTACCATTGCAACTAACGGTTGAGGACAAGGACTTGTTCACATGGAACAGAGCTGGCCTCCCATGAATAATCAGACATAACAGTTCTTTACATTGTTAAAATAGAGACAAACTTAATACACACATGCATTAATATTTCTAGCTACAGCTGCCTTCTGCTGGATTCAAGTTTTCACTCTCCTAATTCCCCCTTGAATGATGCTGTTTCTTTGGGCATATAACTCCATCTCATTTGCAAGGCAATTTGTGAAAGCCGAGGTGGTTCACTAACCTGCATATACCACTATGCCTACAACAGCTTCTGTGTTTCTCACTGTGCATCCTCGGAGCAGTAAGTTCTCCTTGCTGAGGCCCACTCGATCATTGTTTGAATGCTCACTGAAGAAAAAAAAAAAAAAAAAAAAAAAAAAAACATTAAAAAAAAAAAAAAAAAAAAAAAAAAAAAAAAAAAAAATAATTTTTGAAATCCCCACAGAAAAAAAAAAAAAAAAAAAAAAAAAAATCACATTACTTCAGCTGTAGAACTCCAGCAATTACTTTGTCAGGCTTTGCAAAATCATTAGGGAGCAGATTTCCCAAAGAAGTTGCTAGTCACTGGCTGTCATTATGACATTTCCAACTGGATTTTTCAAAATAGTGGGATAACATGCATGCAGATCACCTTTGAATGTCCAGGCATGCATGCACCCTATTAAAATTTTCTTATGTTCACAAAGTCCAGCATTTGCCAGCTAGCATGTAAGAAGTAGGCAACACTACTGAAAAGAGCTCTAGACAAATACTCAAAGTCTGAAAGCTTATGACTTCTACTTTGATTGCCAACATCAGCAAAAATGTGAACGAAATGTAAAATCCTACTTTAAATATACTGTGATGATCACTTCTCCTGTGGGGTACGTCAGGGCAGGGAGGCCACTGTTTGTCAAGGTGTCACCTCAGAGACTAAGCGTTATATGGTATTTATATTATATATTTATTCTCATATCTCTGATGTGCCAGTGTGCACAGGGAATAACCTAGACATAACAACTCTCAAAACCTGAAAATCAGTCACGCCATGAAATAGTGTTTTGTTTTCCTACTGTCTAAAGAAAATCATAAACCAATAAGAAATATCAACCCATACGACAGAGATAAGCATACTGGTCAAAAGAAGTTTGATCAAGTCACTGCTGGTCACACAAAACAAATCAGAATAGGAGAGGATGCCAGTCCTTCCCCTTTCCAGTTCTGAGCAATGACGCTCGTCCAGTCAGGCCATGGTCCAGATTAAATACTGTAGATATCACATTTTTAAGAGCCGATTTGAAAGAGCTATTTCAACTATGGAATACACAATTGCAAACCATTCTGAACTAAGATGCTAAAAATATTCAATAGAAAAGCACTGGTGGGCTTTCCCAGTTCACAATCGGCTGCTCAGAAAGACCTTCTGCAGCTCCATCTGCTGGGCTGCACTCAGAAACACAGTGATGCAAACTGACTTCTATATTATCTTTTAAAGCAAACATTACAAGCTCTCTGGAAGTTGGGAAGAACACCAAAGCAAATGACAATAGTTTCAAGAGCCACCAAGCCTACTTACACAAAGCCTCGGAAGCGACTGAGGTCATTGTTAGGACTTTCACACTCTATTCTACTAGAAAATTTTTCTGGATCAATTTCAGAGACCTAAAACCATAGAAAAGAAACCAAACAGACAATTCAAACAAAATGTGATGGAACTTAAAACCATCCTAAGTTCAGAGGTTCAGATATAACTAACAATTTAGCTTCAAAACTGGTGGTGGTGGCGTCGATGATCTGCTACTCAGTGTAAATTAGACAGCATGGAAGGACTTCCTAGTAAATATCAAACCCTTCAGTTGAATTTCTGGTATTTTGAGAACACTGGAGAGGAGAAAATGGGTGCAATAGTGAGGAAGATGGGGGGGAAAAATGCATTTGAAACATTCTGAACATCTCAAAAGCAGAGATTTCCCATACGTTTTTTTCATGATAACGAAAAAAACAAAAACAGGCACTGTCTTCTCTGCAAGCAGAATTTCTCCCAAACAGCTGTTGTTTCCAACACTGTGACCAGGCTGGACTATCTGTGTAAACACAAAGAAAGTAGATAGAACTTTTCAGTGATGTCTGAGCCTTACCAGTACTGAAGAGATGACTATTTACAACATGTACTTCTAGTCATTTATAACAAAGAGCAGTGAGCTGAGCTCCGTGAGAAGCCAAGGGAAACAAAAATATTTTATTAATAAAAAATGAAACTTGACAAGAAGAGAAAACCCAAAAGGACTTATCTTTGGAATTACCTGCAACTGTGCTCACCATTTAATTTAAATTAATGGCATATGAGTATGCCTCTAGCCTCTAGAATAACAGAGCTGTTTTCAAGCTGAGTACCTTCCATTAACTCCTTGGAAAGTCATTCATTCTCTTTAGAAAAAAAAGAATGACCAATTTAATGTTTCAAACTCCAAGTATAAATCTAATTCACAGGTGTAATTGTATACATCATCTACTGTTACAGATCTCTGAGAAGCCCTGGGTGACTTCACACTGACAGAATAGCATCTGTGAGGTTAAAACACAATCCTGTAAGAATGTGAAACTCAGAAGACATATTATTATTAACATATTCTTTGTTGGCTTGATTAAAAATATTTTTTGCTCCATTTTACTGTATTGATTTGTTGTACTTTACTAACCTGAAATCAATATGCACACAGCTTTGGACAGACAGATACCTTCAGTCTCTTTGTAAATTAATTAACTATGAAAGACCTCTCTCTCCGCTGACCTGTCTCATGTTTATTTGTACAGGAAGTACAAAATTTCTGTAAAATGTTAGACAGCATAATTGATTCATGCTTCTCAAGCATTTCACATTGTACAATGATTACACAAAAAAAAAAAGCATGAAGAGAATAATAAATACCTCCAAAAGGAAGTAAAATAGCCAAAGCAGATGAGTCTTTTCTTCTACAGCCTGGAAACTGTCTCCAGATCCGTATTTCTGGTGAAAGCATCTTATTTTTGATGAACAACTAAACAATTTGACTGGATCAAACAATTTGTAATACCACTGAAGCTGTCAGCAGGAGCTTCTTGCAATATACCTTGAAATAACAACCACAGAAACTCAGGGTGTAACCTTCAGTGGGAACAGAAGTTCTGTCTACACTCTGCCAGTATAAAACAGAGGTGACAAAAACCATGAGCAAAACCAGGTATATCAACATGTGCACTCAGATTTTCCTGGACTACAAATTTATGGACTATATTTCTTCATTATAATCTTAATCTTGACAAAGCAAATACTGAGAATAGAAGATTTTTGCACCTTATTTCTCGAGATGCTTTCCTACGTTTCCTAGCACAAAAGAGGAGATTTTCTACAGCAGAATTACAGTTACTTAGATTTTGTGTAAAGGTCCCTAAAGAAAGAGGACAATAAAGATGGGGACCAAGTAAGGTAGCTGGGAGTTATAGCCCCTGCATCAGACTCTCTCAGTGGAATGGGGAAGAGAGGCAGTTTCCCAATGCCATGCCTGCTGCTTTGGCTTTGCTGTGCTGCTGACAAACTATATGGTTTGGTAATATAGCATGGAAATGGAGTGGGTGCATAGCCAAAGTGGAAGAGGAGAGCTGCCAACTTCTTTCACCTTTCAGGTTTCTTAGGCTGTCTGGAAGAAAAGGACAGCACTTTCCCCTGCACTAGGCTTGCAGATGCTGCAGCTATGACTGGATTCGGTCATTGACCACACAGGCGGAGAAGGAACCGACTAGTGCAGTCTTGTGGCCTTTCTTATGACATAATAGGAAACAATCACAGCCCACAGTGATGTAGTGCTGATGACATATTAGCACCCATGAACCCATGCTTGGTTCAGCTAACTGTATGAGATATAGAAGGAAAAGGAGATTAATCCCTTCTTAAGAGGAAGCAACATTTGAGTGCCCTGAGAGCAGCAGAGCAATATCAGTTTGTTCACTAAATAGCTCATTATCCTCAGGGAGCAGCTCCTCAGCTGTTTTGTGCATTTCTTTATGAATGCCAAGATGGTTGGAGACACTGTGTTCCATGCCTCACTACCTGAGAAGCCTTGAGTCACTTTCTTGATTTTTATCCTGTTGTCATTTAAGCATTTGAAAAAAAAAAAATCTTGTTCTAAGCCGCCAAAAAATAAATTTGACTATGAGGGTTTCACCTTCTGTTTCATGCTTTAATGTTGCCTTGCCTTCTCTGAAAGGAATCCCAAGTGCAAGAACAGGTGCCCCAGCCTTTTCCCTTGTGTTTACTTGCTCACTCACAGAGAAGAACAACATAACACCATTGCATATAGGTTAACTTTTTTAGTCCTTGTCTTCAGATGTTGTTTAATACAATGTAGTTTATTCCTGTTCTTCTGAGCTTAAGAAATGGAAATGCAGTCAGTCCCTTACACAGCACTGCAGGTGTTATTCAGCCTGAATTTATATGGACAAAGACTCTGGCTGAAACTTGGCTAGCAGGGCACTAGCGGTCTGTGAAGTTGACCATGGCTCTACATTTGGCAACCATGCAGTCCAGACGGGAAGACCCTACAATAACTTCATTGGTTTTTGCATTTGAGGACAAAAATTAACAGTCTTGAATGGTGATGGAATTGTCATATTTTTGGACAGTATGACTCTTTCTAGCATGTCACTGCAAGTTTTCTGGAAACAGAGAAAACAAGTGTTTTTCTGGAGCAAGGCTGAAATCAGATGGTGATAGCTATGATGCTCACAGCTGGGATGAGATCAGGGCCACCTCAATAAGATATAAGCCTGTAGAACCGTTTGAATTTTGGCTTATGTAATGACATGTATATACAGAAAAATCAATCAGTCCTTTCTGCCTTATTGTTTTAAAATTGAATCAAATTAGAACTACGTTACCTAGTTACTTTGCTTTCAGATGATGATTGCTGATCTATCAAGAATTGCACAACCCAGAAGACCTAGGCTGTTTGGATTTTTTGGGGTTTTTTTTTATGTTTGGGGTTTTTTTTTTTGTTTGAGTTGACTATCTTTCTTACAGCACTAGAAATGCACGATTATCACCTGCTCTGAAAATCCTCTCACCACCTGCCTCTGCTTTAAATTGGTTTCTCCATCAAGGCTTGCAGTTTCAATGTAACAGATCCCATCCAGGTCACTAGAATATAACAGCACCAGGTCAGC
>NW_010394579.1:0-415 GCF_000710305.1 Buceros rhinoceros silvestris
CCTAACGGTGCTACAAAGCAGCCCAGCACCCACAGGTGAGCTCCACGTGCTTGCACCCACTGTCTGTCCGTGAAAACCAACTCCCCTCCCTCCAGCACCACCCAGCAGCGTCACCCCGCAGCGCTAAAGGGGGAAGAGTCTGCAGGGGGGTGGGGAAGGCCCTCCCACAGAGTCGCGAGCTGCAGGAAGCCCTCCCTGCTTTCTGGACCCTAGAAGAGGAAGCTGGGGGCAACTAGATCAGTCCTAGGCCCAGACTCAGTCACCGGTTCAGGACTAAGGGTGAAATGTGTGTGACCACTCCCCAAGTCAGTGTCTGGCTGTTCCACAGCCCTGCTGGGACTGCAGTGGGACAGACTGGCAGTGCTGCAGGGGGGTGATTTACCACACAGACAGATGCGGCCAGTGTGGGGTTGTC
>NW_010394579.1:607-1162 GCF_000710305.1 Buceros rhinoceros silvestris
TCAGTTCCGAGCTCCTGGCAACACCCGACCGACCAAGCGGGAGGCACGAGCACTTCCCAGGAGGCGTCCCTGCTCGGGGATGAGCCAGGCAGGCCCTTCACCCTGTGCAGAGAGCTGGGATCCTCTTCCTCACAAACAGAGGGCTCTGAAGACTGAGCTCACCCTGCTGCGGGGGGACGGGCTCATACCTCACCTGCTGACTGGTGCCGACTGGCTCCGTGTGGGCTCACGGGGCTGCGAAGAGGGGAGGGAGCAGAAGGAAAGCAAACAGACGTAGACGCCTCTGGTTCGGTTGGTACAACCTCTGACAATCAGGCCTTGTCTCTGGCGTCACTGACACAGCCTCTGGCTACACGACCTTCCCCCCGTCCCACAGGGCAAGGCACTGGGCTCTGTTAGGCCAAACTTGCCACGTCTGAGCTGCGTCTGGAGCAGACGAGCAGAGCGCTCATCCTCCAGCCCCCCTCCTGCCAGGTAACGGGTGAGGGCACCCACCAGCCTGCGCTCCTGTCCCAGTGTGTTCAGCCTGTACCAGCCTCACTGGCCCACGCTCCT
>NW_010394579.1:1413-3720 GCF_000710305.1 Buceros rhinoceros silvestris
CCGAGGCCGGGGCTCCCCGGCCGGGTTCCCTGCCGAGGTCAGGAACCGTGGCAGCACCTTCCAAAGGGGCTTCCTGTCCCCACGGTTCCTACGGACACTGCGCTGAGCCACCCAGGCAGGGACGCAGACGGGCCCCTGCCCCGCAGCCTGACTGGGGCCAAGGCGCCACGAGCCACCCACAAAGGGGCTTCCTGTCCCCACGGTTCCTACGGACACTGCGCTGAGCCACCCAGGCAGGGACGCAGACGGGCCCCTGCCCCGCAGCCTGACTGGGGCCAAGGCGCCACGAGCCACCCACCCTGGTGACACTGGCCAACACCGTACGTTCCACTGGCAGAGCGGAGACTTCTGAACCGAGGCCACTTCCAGCTTGCTCATGGCATGACCAATCTTCAGGGCATAGAGCAGAGGAGGCCAAACCAGTTCAGCTGTCCTGGTCCTCACTCAACTGTCCCTGCCGCTGCGTAGTGCTGCGAGACACTACAAACCTAATCAGTGTGCTGTCGTTAATTGCTTGAATGCATCAGGGGCCTCTTGAATTACGACTGGGAGAACCTGCCGCAATCAAGTCATCACCACATCTCTCACCAAGCTCTCCATCCCGCCTCATGCTGAGAACATCTACAGCAGTTTCCCTGCTCCCCGGTACCTCTATGAGAGGGGCCTCAGCTCCAGGTGAAGCTGCAATTCTAACAGGTCAGTCAACTCCAAACACTTCCACTGCTGCTGGAGCAGAACCTCCTAGTGAACTGCTCAGAGACTGGCTGAAAACAACTGGCTCTGTTCAACCGGAACATCTCTGCTGGATCACTGATTCCACCTGCTCCAAAAAGCAGCTCCCGCCATGGTCAGTCACTGCAACAGTCACAGCACGGCCCGGACAGGACAGCAGGGAACACCGGGCTGGCTCCTCCCTTCACGGGGAAGACCTTTCCCACTCCAGCACCCCAACCCAGCCTGCTCCTGCCCTTCCAGATGCACTTGCCTCCCTCCTGACCTGGGAAGGAACGGTCTCCTCGCAGATGTCGGCGTGGCCCCCATCACTCAGGACACGGTGCAAGTAGACGTCTGCCTCGGTGCTCGTGTCGCACAGGCAGAGGTGCAGAACGCCCTTCACGTATTCATCCACGATGCCCACAAGCAGCTTGGAGCCACACAGCTCCTTGAACAGCAGAGTCGCCGCATCAGACCACGTCCCCTGGAGAAGCAGCTCAAAGGTAAAGGTCCTTTAACCCGACGAACAGCCACCGCCGCAGAGCGGCCCCTGCGGGCGCTTGTCACAAAGGCAGGACCGAGCTCAGGCGTGGGACAAACACTGACCAGTCGCACAGACAAGCAGCCCAGCACGGAACCAACCCAACCACCCCCAGCCCACAACGGCAGTCACACTGGGAACACCCTCAGCCCTCAACACCTATCGCCAAGCACGCTCCAACAGCATCGCCAGGGATTTTACCACAAGTGGCTGAAATGCAGCTGCTTGGGCTGGGCTGGGCTGGTTGGGTTTTTTTAATTTCCAGATTTTAAGAAGCTGCTAAGCCTCCCCATGTCATTCTTTAACCCTCAAGACTCAGAGGAAGAAAGTCTTTAAAATCATGTCTTCAAAACCCAGCAGCAGCCGCTCTGCTCACATCTTTCCTTCAGAGACCGGACTGCTCCAGCTCTTGACCAAGAGGTTTCCCAGCACAGAGGAGCGTGGTGCCCTCTGAAAGCTTTGGCCTCACTGACTGTGCCAAACCTGCTGACCAGAAGGAAACGGAGCATGAAGGGTGACAGCCTGCAGAGACAGGGACTGCCAGAGCCAGGCTCTGCTGACCAGCACAGCCACGGCTCTGCTGTGAACACAGCGGGACAGCAACAAACCCCAACGGTCCCCTCACCAGCAGGAAAAGCCAAGCTCTGCCTGACAGCTCCCACCCTGGGCCAACAAACAGACCTGCCTGGGAGCACCTACCTCCACAGCTCTCACCCCTGCCAAGGAACACGGGATGGCCTGAGCAGGGAGCTTCGAGTGGCACCATCTGCAAAACAGAACAAAGCCACCAGCACTCCAGCAAAACCAGAGCAAAACCAGCAGAAGAGCAGAACTTCCTCCTCTCGCAGGGTTTGACATCAGCTGAGGAACAGAGGCACGTCTTGGAGTTTGCGCTGAGGATGAAAACCCAGCAGCAGCTTTGGGAAACGCTCCACACCCAGAGAACGGGCCCAGCAGGGACAGCTGGTCCCTCACACCCTCCCCTGCCCACGTGTCTCCCCACCAAACCCCTGGTGATCGCCAGGTTCCGGACAGAGCAGTGGCCGGGGACC
>NW_010394579.1:4321-6187 GCF_000710305.1 Buceros rhinoceros silvestris
GGCGGGGAGGTCTGACATCGTCTGGAGGTCGCTGTCTGGAGACCTCAACCATTCTCTGACTGTCACCCAAGTGGAATTTACTTACTTGAGAAATCTTAGCCGAGACTTTGGGACAACCTCGAGGTTTCCATAATCTGCGTAGAACACCTCTACTTGCTGGCCATCAAGCACACGGTGGATGATCACACGGTACCACCAAGTCTCGACCATGATGCAGCAAAGCTGCCCAGGCCGCACCGAGGAGTCAGGCAGGATGTAACGCTCGGCAGAGCGCTGAGCTGAGTAAGAGTTCCTGCCAAGAGCAGAGGGAGAAGCGGCGCTCGCTGGGATGCAGGAGATGACACCGCCAGACACGGCGCTGCAGAGGAATCCGCATTTCTGAGGCCCCAGCACAGCAATTTTCAGGCACTGTTTTAACAGACCCTTCGCTCTGCCGCACTGGAATGGCCCTAACAGCCGCAAGCCCCAACTTGTACCATTTCGGTGACATTCTCGGGGTGCAACAGAAGTTAATTAACAGGTGTTAATCAGAGGCTAAACACTGTCATTCTTGTCATTGATTTTTAACATCGCCTTGACATGTCAGTGCTTGCTACAAAGCAGGTTCTGGAGCACCAGCTCACCCAGCCAGTACCCACTGCCACGAGCAAAGGGCTTTTACTGGAGCTTCTTGGTCTGGCCTGGAGGTGCAAGTAAAAGCCTTCACCGAGCACAGGAGCAACAGCAGCATGGCCGGCAGAGGGGCAAAAGCACCCCGAGGAGTCTTGCCAGCACCTTTCCAGGCTTCTGGAGGTTAGGGCTGTGTAGGACACAGCCCAACCAAACAGCCGCGGCAGCACTGCCGTGGTGCAACAGAATCCCCAGGGCACTGGGGAGCTCACAAAGCCACCGAGGGGGTTTTGCTTTCCACACAGGTACAGCAAAGGGCTTTTACTGGAGCTTCTTGGTCTGGCCTGGAGGTGCAAGTAAAAGCCTTCACCGAGCACAGGAGCAACAGCAGCATGGCCGGCAGAGGGGCAAAAGCACCCCGAGGAGTCTTGCCAGCACCTTTCCAGGCTTCTGGAGGTTACGGGTGGTTAGGAGGCTTTTACTGGAGCTTCTTGGTCTGGCCTGGAGGTGCAAGTAAAAGCCTTCACCGAGCACAGGAGCAACAGCAGCATGGCCGGCAGAGGGGCAAAAGCACCCCGAGGAGTCTTGCCAGCACCTTTCCAGGCTTCTGGAGGTTAGGGCTGTGTAGGACACAGCCCAACCACCCTGAACTGCTGCTCCCCGGGCTTCTGGCACGTGAGGTCACAGCAGTGGCTCAGCATTACGAGTCCACGGGTCAGGACAGCACTGGCATCTCCCCATCGAGGAATCGAGCCCACAGTGACCACAACTCACAGCTGGGTGCCCTGCTCCCCCCACACACACACCCGCCCCACGCTCCCAGCACTGCAGCAGCACAGCGTGTTCTCACCTCATCTCAACCATCAGATCCAGCAGCTCGTCAGGCATATCCCTCATCTGGACGTGGATGTAGAACTGGCCAGGAGAGACGATGAATCCCACCAAGACTCCCACCATGCACCTGCTCTCCAGTGAGGTGTCACTTGGGTGTCTCATCACACACACGACTCATCTCACACACATCTCACACACACACGACCGGCCTCTCCAGGAAGGTGCAAAAACGGTCCTGCTCTCCTGCAGAGCTGAGGATCAGAGAACCCAAACACATTCTGCAGACTTGAATTAAAGCTTTCCCTGAGATGGAAACATTCACCTTCTCACTCTCTCTCCCTCCTCTCCTCCCTTCGGTGCACAGAAGGGTGCAACAAACCCCCTCACTCACTCTGCTGCCAGCAGGGGAGGGGAAGTGCTGTG
>NW_010394579.1:6294-6561 GCF_000710305.1 Buceros rhinoceros silvestris
CCCCTCGCTCACTCTGCTGCCAGCAGGGGAGGGGAAGAGCTGGTGTCACGTCACACCTCTGGACACAGCTATGGAACGGCTGCTATTAGAAGAGCAAAACAGAAATCCCCACAAAAACCCAAACCAGCCCCAGCTCCCTGCTTTGTTGGGTTTCACTCTAAAGACACCACTTCCCTCTTCCATGGCCACGACAGAGCACGTGACCGAACAAAAGCTCTGGCTGAAACTGGTTTAAAAGGGTGTCCTGGGTTCAACATGGAGGAACTG
>NW_010394580.1:0-275 GCF_000710305.1 Buceros rhinoceros silvestris
CCTTCTCGTAGCTCTGAGGGATGTTAAGGGGGTTTGATGCGGAACACAATGACATGAGGAGAAGAGAAAAATAGGGGAAACACAGAGAGAGTAAAAAAAGGCCTTCTCAAGGCTGTCAGCTGCAAATTGATTGTTTTCTTTTCTCTTAACCAAAATAAAAAGAAAGGAAAAAACAAAAAGAAGATAGTAACGACCCTCTTTCCTGCCTTCCTAAGGCTCCCCCTCCCATCCACCTAGGTACCTTTTGCTTACGGACACCCGAGCTGGGCACAGAC
>NW_010394580.1:393-16119 GCF_000710305.1 Buceros rhinoceros silvestris
GATCCGGAGCCAGCGTAACGGGACCAGCCCCCGGCGGAGGCGCCAGCCCCCGCGAGGAGCGCTCCCCTCGGGCAGCGCCTCTGCTCTTTGCAGCCGGGGGAAGCGGAACCTGCGCCAGGCAGAGGGGACCCGGTACAAAGGAGATCCCAGGCTGGAAATCCGCTCCCCCAGCCCGTGCTCCCCCCAGCCCCCACACCCGGCTCTGCTTGCACTAACTCCACAACGGGACTGAATAAGGAAAAAGAAATAATTAGAAGAAGAAAAGAAAAGCAAAACCAAACCAAACCATTTCCTTGCAGTGTTAAAACTTACACCTCCTATCCCAGGTGTTCTCTAGAGACAAGCATGTTATGGGAGAAACAAGTCAATTGGAAACACGGGAGTGTTCGAGACTCTTTTAAAACAAAAAACGGGAAGAAAAATGTGCATGAACTTTCCCTCCCACCAAAGCAAAATCCAGTTCAGAAATTTGTTACCTTTCCACGATATTAACACACAAGAAACAAGGAATTAAACAGCATGGAAAAGACCCAAACCACAGGCCGAGCTTGCTTTCACGGTGGTTTCTGCACTCTCTCGGCCGGCCAGGGCTGGCTCTGGTGCCCAGGCAGGCTCGGGGGGCCCCAGGCTAACCTGGGCAGAAACGGGCTGTCCGCCCAGAGCCGGCTCTGATCCAGGCGCGGAGACAGGCAACTCCACACTTACGACCTTTTGTCTCCGGGGTAATTTCCGAGTGGCCAGAAAAGTAGAGGAAATTTATAAACAAAAGAATAAGGAAAAATCCCCACATTTTTTCCTGCTCCAGAACATTCCAGCTAAGCTGTCTGCAAAGGGTTCAGCCCTGAATTAGTACCAGATCCAGATTCACGTTCCCAAAAGAAGAATTTCGGGGCCCAGGCGACAGGGCAAATTTCAAACGCAATTTTCCAGCTGGCCACAAAAGGCTATTTAAAAATTTAGCTTGGAAACATTAAATTATTAAAAGCCTTCTCTCCATGTGCATGTGATTTAGTGAGCGTGAGACACGAGAGAGAGAAAAGAGAGAGAGAAAGGAGTGCACACAGGAGCATGGCTCTGCATTTGACTGCAGAGTTAACGTGAGTGTAGGTGGGAGGCGCTTCCTCTGTCGATGGGATGGAAATGGGAACAGTTTGCTGGGATGTAACTTTTCTTTTTTCCTCCCAATGGTATTTTTCTTTTTTTTTTTAAAAAAAAAGCGAGAAGGACCAGCCCTGCTCTCTCATTACCAAAAGGGTTTTGCTGTGGAAAGATATTAAACCAAAGCTACACACAAAATATTACAGGTCAGAGAGATTAAAATAAAATACCAAAGCAAGCAGACAGGCTATTGCCCCGCTGGGTGGGAGAACATCGAGGGGGCATCCAGCAGAAGCCAATCCCCCTGTCATCTGTTCCCCATGCCACAGGGGTGCAGGAATCCGTCACTGCGGCAGAGATGTCTGCGCCCACAGCCAGCGTTCGAGCCCAAGGAACCAGTGACAAATTACTGCTGGCAAAGGGAAAACCAGCTGGGACTTCGGCAAGAAGTGTGAGTGCACCCTCCTGTTGCAATCTGGTGAGATCTGGGGGACAGAGAGCTCAGTGGAGGGGCTGAGAGGGTCCTCCCCTCCTCTCACACCCACACCAGTAGAACTGACACCTTCTCACTTCCAGAGAGCAGGGATTTTTTGGGAGAAAAGGGGTTTATGGCCTCTTTGCAGCCAAAGCTGTTCTCTCTCCTCTGGGCTCTGCGGGCTGATGCTGGCACATTCTCGGGCGCACTATTTTGGGTCACACTTGACTTCGCTGTGGGTGATCCAGCCTTGTACTGCTGCTCTGCAACTCTGGTGCGGTAGCTGGAGCCACCAGCAGCGGTGAAGAAGTCGGGGCGCACCAGGATCCCCCTGCAAGCTCAGCAGCGCAGGATCCAACCGACTAACCCCAGAGCCTCCCCCGTGCTCAGGGACAGCATCGAACCGAACAGCTGGGGACAGAGGAAGGCCACGGGGAGGGAGGTATTTGCCAGCGTTGTGAGCCGATGCGCTCCCTACCTCTCACGTAAAGGTTAGCAGGGGAGGAGTAGCGCACTCCGGCGCTGTTGCTGGCGACGCATTCATACTTCCCCTGGTCTGTCTCCTCGCTGCTCTCGATCTGCAGGCCACCTGCGAGGAGAGAAGAAGACCGCAGCAAAGACACCATCATCACCGCTTTGTTTTGGTTTTAAGCAGAGCAATAGCATCAGTGTTTTGCTTTTTCCTGCCCTTGGGCTGTTACACGCTGGGACTCTGCCTGGGGGTCTTGGACTATGAGCAATGGGAGCACCGAGCCCTCTGCCGACACCAGCCACTGCCTGTGCTCAGCATTAGGGCTGGACGCGTACCCAGGAGGAAGAGAACATTCAACATCCCTCTCCACTAAGTGTTCCTCTCTGTACCAAAATGATTAGCAAAGTCCCAACTTTTGTGGCTTCTGCAATGCAGACATGCTGCACCAGGACTCACAAAATCAACGTCAGCAACCCGTATCACCGTGATCCCCAGAAATCTCAGACATCTCGGCAGGCAACTGACTTCTCCTTGCGCAGCCTGAAGCAACAGCCGTAAACGTGAAAGGCTTTGTCACCCACTGCCTGGGATCCCCAGGGCATTTTTATCGTTACTGCCTTTGGTTTGTGCCTAAGTACCTGCTTCACTGGAAGGCTAGAGCAGATGCGAGTCAGTGTGAAAAGCACGTCACTGGTAGTGAATATTCCCAAAGGAGAACCCTGTAAATGCTGCACTGGAACTTCAAAATTGCCTGTGCAGCTTACACCGACCAGGCCAAAAGGATTAACATTTTTCTTAAACCTCTACAGCCTGCAAGAACATACCCGAGCCCCCACTAAACACTCTGGTAAGCAAACATGCAGAGATATGCAGCATGAAGCTACATGGAAGAAAATTGCCTCATTTACCTCAGAAGGCTTCATCCCTGCAAAACTCCCGTTAAAATACATACTAGATAAATAATTCAACAAGCTATCGAATGTTTTATGTATTAGGAGTACATGAGTATACTACAGATACGGACAGAGCTCACACACGGTAAGACTCTAAACTCCCATCTCCGGAAAAAAACCCGAAATATGAAAACCAAACAATTCCAGCTCAGCGTAGTATTACTGATAAAATCTTAACTGAGGGAAGTGCAAACGGTGTCATTGCTGATGGCAGATACAGCCTCTTCGGGACGGAAAAATTAGTGTGTTCACACGAGCAGGACACAGAGCTCATGCTCCTTGGTGTGTGCACGGGTGGAAAAGGATGCTGTGGGAGATGACGTGAGGGATGGGGGGTGATTGTGGACTCCCGGCAGCATCCACAGAGCCTGGCAGCTCCGAAAGGCAGAACACAGAGAATCAAAAAAACCAAAGAATGCCACCCAAGTCTCTAAATCAAACTGAATCCACTTGAAAAGAATCTGCAGGTATTTCAGCATAACAGGAGTTAGAACCGAACAGACTGAAGGTTCTCGGCGTGACAGCAGCTGAGCACGTTTCACACCAAGTTACAGCTGGAGCACGCTCCGCAGGTGGAAAGCTCCACTTGGGTGTAGAGCTGCTCCGGGAGTTCTCCTAGAAATTTCAGTTAATTTGGACAAATCTGTGGGTGGCTTCCACTGGTTCCAGACACGTCTCGTGCGGCTCATGAGCACTGCGTGACTGAGACTGAGGCAGCTGCAGAGCAGGAGCAGGAGCTGCAGGCAGGCAGCTTTCCAGGGGAAGGAGGACTCACCCGTTCCCTCCTGGCCACTGCAGCTCTGCTGGTGAAGGCAACGGTGGAAATGACACTGTGGAGAGGCCAGCGAGTTTTCAGCACTTGTCAGGAGCCAATAAAGATGATGTGTGAAAGAGTAAATCTCACCTACAGCACCTCCTGTTGCTTTTACCAGCAGAGAATTATAGACTTTCAAATTTGCCAATGTAGACCCAACCAAAGCAGGGCCTGCCAAGAGCTGCACACCGAACTCCCGCTGATTTTCAACAACAGCCCGAGATCTGGTGTCTTGCAGGCTCCATTAAAGAGACAGTGCAGCAGCTACTTACCAGGGGTATCTTTCCCAGAGAAACCTAAGGGTAAAAGAGCAGGGAGGAAGGGAGAAGAGGGCTCTGAAGCCAAACAAATGAGTATGCTGAGATCGTAAGTGCTGAAGATCTGCCTGAGCAAAGGAGAAGGTCCTAAGGATTTACCAAGCTCTGATAGCACTGAATGCTCAGATAAACTTCAGTCCTTCACAGTCCTGGAGAGATTAGCTCTTAAAACTCTGCCATAAATCTGAGGCAGCACAGCCCCAGAAAAACGTATTAGAGTAACGGTATCAGTATTACCAAGTGCACCCAGCAAACAAAAAAGGACATTAGAACCATATATAAAATAAAGACAGGTATAAAAAAAAGAAATATCCAGAGGTGAAGCAGGACAAGGAAACATAACAACAACAATAACAAGAATCTGTACTGAGCACAGGTCAATGAAACAGGGACTGAGTGGAGAGAAGTGTTTGGAGAGTGGGTGAGTGAGTGGTCGGGTGTCTTACCTCGGATCGGTGTACCTTCTGCAAAGGAAACAAAGAAAAGAAGTGAAAAGACTGTAAAACCCCAAACACCTGGACTGCCCGTGGGAAAAGGACCTGAGTCAAGGAAGACAGTTCCCAGTAGGAAACTTCCTGCTCTACCTCATCTTAAATTGTAGGGACAGACTGACGAGGCTTGGGGTACTCAAGGTGGGGATGCCCTTTTGAGAGCAGCCCCGTCCAGCTGGCTGTTTGCAGAGCCTCGAGGGCACTTGGCTGGCTCTGTTCTGTGGCTAAGAATGCAAAAGACATCTTCGAGCTCTCAGCTAACGTTACTGTTGTTCTGCTACCTGCAGAACATAGGATGAACCTGCATTTATCTTCACCGCTGGGGAAAAGGGGTGGCATTATGGCCATGTTAGCTCAGACAGGGAAAGGGACGTCAGGCACCTTGCAACACATGAAGAGCTGCAGCTTTGATCCCACCTTTGCTGGCAAATTCCCAGCCCCAAACTTCAGTTATTAGCACAAATGTGCACAGAATTCAATGCATGTCCTTACCAGGACCTTCAGTTACTCTTCGGCGGCTCCGCACAGAGGCTGAAGCCAGATGCTCTGCTCTGGAGACGGCCGTGCTGCCACATGGGGGACAGGGCTAGACCTCATGCAGCTGCTCTGGAAGCCTCCCTAAAGGCAGTGGCTTGGAGGGACAAGAAGAGTCTTGCTTCGCTTGCCTGCTGACTGCATCTCCCCTGGGTTATTTTTTCCCCCCAGCTGTCTTTAAGTGCCTGACCTGTCTCTGCTGCCTAGGCAGGTCTCGCAGGTGAGAGGAAGTGACGTTGTGGCTGGTGAGCCACACCTCAGCCAATGGTAAAGTCACTGTCCCCCTGTTTGACCTCCTGAGGTTGCAACCATCTTCCTTTGAAAACACGGCAGGTCCTTTTGCTCACAGTGGCATTCAAATTTGTCACATAGCGTATCAAAGAAGGGGTTTTAGTCGGTTGGTTTTTACCCCAATCCTGAGAACAGGGCAGATCCCGCAATTACAAGTCTTGCCTCTTGCTAGGGAGAAACACCAGAGCTTCTCTGCAAAGGTAACAACAGCATCATTCGGCAGCGCCTCCCGGCCAGGGCTCGTACAGCACATGCCACGATAAATATCAGCCTTACACACTCTCCTCTCCCCACTGAGGTGCAGCAGTGTTATCGCTCTGCTTTACAGATGGGGAAATTGAGGTAGAGGTGAAGCAACTTGCCCAAGGTCACAGAGGGAAGTCTGAGGCAGAGGCAAGAACAGGAGTCAAAGCCTCCTGCGTGCCAATCTTCTGCCTTAATCACCAGAACACCCCTTCCCTCCTTATCCTCCAGCCCTGCTCGTCCCTCTTGTGCTGCGGTTCAATCCACCATTTTCAGGATAGAAGGTAAAAATAGATAGATACTGATTACAGGTCACCTTTATTTTTCAAAGGAGATGAGGGGAGAGAGACGTTATAGTGTTAGGGTATTAGAGTCTAGTTATGCTCAGCTGCTAGTTAAGAGGATAGGTTATTTGCTAGAGAAGAGTTAGCATCTAGTTAGGGTTAGAACTAGCTAAGGTTAATAAAGCAGGTTGGTTAGCTATCAGGACAAAGGTTGGAGAGACAGCGCTTGAAAGAGAAAGAGGTGGGGGAGCGTGTACTTGGGCAGATCTCCACAGAGGAGACGGCAGGAAGGTTTGAAAAAGCGAGCGAGAAAGAGACTAAGCAGCAAAGGGTTGTAGTTCAATTCAGTGGAAATAAAAACAGCCTCTGATACATCCTTCTGTCTCAAACTGGAGTGAAAATCTGCCATCTGTGGCACAAATCTGGAACAAGGCTAATGGGAAGAGGGGGGAGGAGGGGAAGAGACCCCGACATCACCCACCGCTCTAAAGCTGATTTGGCCTTGGCTAAGGCTGGCAATTTCCTGCAAAGGTTCCCTCTAATTGACAGGAGAAACACGCTGGAAGTCCGAGCTATGTAAGCACAGATACAGCAGCAGCCATCCCCTTCTCGTGTCACCGCAGGTTAGTCATTCCCTGCTCCCTCTAAGCATCAGCGTTGCCCCTGGAAATGTGTTGCCAGCAGCTCTGGGAGGCAGACTGTCTTGAGACAGTGCTCTTGGAGAGCGAGACAAGCCAAGCAATGCCACCTTGGTCTTCCCAGTTGTAACTCTGGCACGTGGCACACAGAAGCGAGGAGCAAAAGGTGTTTTGCAAGATGCCCCACACCAGGGATGGTGGGGACAGAATTTGAATCAAAACAAGCTCAAGTAACTTGCAAGGAAACAGCAGCAGAGACACAGATGGTAGATTTTCACTGTTGGAGTTTCACATCTAACCAGCCTCATATTCAATACAGGGGCAGCAGGATGGTGCCAGAAGAGGACCTGAAATCCATTAATGATACTGAAGAACTCTGGCAGGTCCTGTAGGATTTGATACAGGGTTGTGGTGGTGGAGGGGAGGCTCCTGCGTGCAATAACTGGCTTTGCCTGGTGTCCTACCAGCGCCTGAGGAAATGCACGGGGCTAACAACAGTCCAGGGCAGAACAAGGGCACCAGCTTTACCTGCAAACTAAAGGAGGAAGAACTCATGCTGGATGCTGACCTTCCAAGTTAAAAGCTGGTGTTGAGATGCCACGTGCAAACTATTCCTATTGCCTTCCACAGCCTCCCAGGATCTGGAGATCTGTCTATTTAGGGCAAATTTCGAGGCTGCCTTAGCCCAGCTGGCCAGCCTAGCGTTTCGCAGCAGAGGCAAAGGCAGCTTAAAGGACTTGCATCTGGATTATAAAGGACCAACGTGGTGCCAGGCAGAATACCATGTGCAGGAGTCCCCCTCTGCCACCGAGGATGGGATCTGCTCTTCCACCACCCCTTCTGCTGGCTTCTCCCCCACCAAGCTGCCTCCGGATTCTCCAAGGCTTGAAAACAGGGAGAGGAGGACAGTCACCATTGCCATGGTAATGACAGAAAACACATCCCCACCTTCTGTCAGGCCACGTGTGAGAACATGTGTGTGCTTTGCTCCTCTCCCGAGGGCTGGAGAGAGCTTTCTATTCTAAACAAGCAGCAATCATCAAGGGTCTTCTGCAATTTAAAAACGCCGGATCCTGGCTGACAGCTGCAATTGCTCCATCTCTAATAACAAAAGGGGACTTGGCACACAGAGGAAACGTGACGTGAGCTCTGCAGACAGGCTCTGGGCTTCTCGAGGGACAGACGATCTGGAGGGGGGCCTTTTCCTTCACTCAACCCTTTCCCATAGCCAAAGACCTGTGATTTACAGCTTCAATTTGGAAATGCCACAGCCCCACTTCCCCCTTCCAAAAAAAGCCAATAACCCTGTTAGATGTGAAACTCCAAAACCTCCTGCAGGTGTGAACACAATTATCACGGTTCTGGGGTACAAGCTATTGTGTAACTGGGGAATTCCAGGATAACTGTTGCTAAGATACAAAAAAAAAGATCTATCCAATGTTAGGAGGTTTGTATTTAGCTGTTATCTCTTTATACAGATCTATTAATTAGGATGGTTATTATTCTTTTTGTAGCCTGCAATACCCCTGCAGAAATTCATTAAGAGGGCAGAACATCCCTACTGAAAGAGTTAGTAGAAGAAATGCATCGCATGCCTCTCGAGAAGCTGTTACAAAGGTATTAGTTTAAAGGACAAGGGTTACAAATCTGGACGTTAGCGGGTTTGGGGTTTTTTGGTTTGATTTTTTTTTTAATTGAACAAACTTACCAAAGGTCTCTGAATGTTAAAAAAAGTGAAAAAAAAAAAGAAAAGAATAAGTTTGTTATAGCCAGTCATTTAGAGAACAGAAGACACACACAAGACACAAAAGGTTTTCGTGTTTCTGTGATGCAAGAAGGTGGCTGCAGGCTGCCGCCCGTTATCCCCCCTGGGTGGCACGGCCGAGCAAAGGACATTGGCGCTACTTTCAGTGTCCTGAGACTGCCTGCTTCGGGGTTAGGCAGAAATATCTGTTTCTCTTCCACCCCCAAGACCACTTAAACTCTCAGACAACCTGAGTCTCTAAGGCTGAGATGTTCGTGTGTGCCTAAGGGAAGCCGGAGGTTCTTCCCAATCTCCTTTGCTGACATTTCAGCTTTTCATTCAGTCAACCCCCACAAGCACTAAAAGATTTCCAATTGCTTGGAAAGTTTATCTGGAGATGGAAAGGAGAAGAAATATTGGATAGAGAAGAGCCGACAGTTAATGACATATCACCCGTTTCTCAATTATACTGAAGACTCATAACATAAATGGGTCCCCGGGATGATGTGCCTGTAATGACCATGGTCTCAGAGGTCCATTTATATGGCCAGCGAAATACTCGGGTCTAGTATAAATGAGAACCAAATGTGGACACGGCTACCCAGTTTTGCAGAGCTCTCTGTATGACATTTCGCTTGTACCTTTTAATGAGCTCATTTGCATGTCTGCCACTAACTCATACATCGATGGGAATTCAGTTCTCCGCACCCCTCGTGATAAAGCAGCATGGCTGCTGCCCTGATGACTCCATCTGCAGGGCAGAGCCTGGCTGACTGTCCTGTCCTGCTGCTCTCTCAGCCTGTCGCAGTCTGCATCAGGGACCGCTGCACAGACAGGTCTTCAGAGACACCGCAGGCGCTGGCTTCCGTGCTGCATCTGGGAGCACGAAGCGGAGCGGTGGAGCCGTGATTTAGTACCGGGGTGACTCCTCCTCCCTGCACGCCTGTTCGCAGGGAGCTTGTCAAACAACCCTTAGTCGGGCGTAACTGTTAATCCCCAAGAAGCTGAGCTGGAGTCACGCCGATGACCTGGGCGTGAAAGACACTGAAGCTCATTAGTAGTGTCCTGAAGCACCCAAAGCCCCAACGAGTGGTAGTGCCACCCTTCCAGCAGCAAAGTTGGTTTTCTGGAAAGATAAGTGTATTAAACTAAGTTCTGACTTCAGCAGCACTCGCATCACCAGTGCTCGAAGAGGCATTGCCCTGTGCAGACCCTCAGGTTACAAACACCCACGTCAGTCTGCTCTGCCTTGGTCTTACAGCTGCTCCTTTCTGCTGACCAGAGCACTCAGACAGTGCTGACGATCCTGATGTGAATGGGTTTTGCACTTTCACAGGCCTTTGTGTCACAGAACGTGCAAGTTTTAGAAGGCCACAAGACTAGATGGAGAAGGACAACTCAGAAGTCCTGAAATCAGCCCTCCCTTTCACACAAGCAACAGGTTTCTGCCCCTAAGGACCACAGGGATGCCTCAGGGTTTCACCAGTTTACTAATTCAAAGCAGCTGTAAATGAGATTAATTCTCAGCAGGTACCTTCTGATTTATTGGAAAGGCCAAGGGTTCACTCTTGAGGCGAACCAACTCACTGCGATGAAAATGCAGCACTCAGGTGGCTTTAAGGAAACCACCAGATCAAACCCAGTTAGAGAGTATAAAGGCATTCTAGCAAGATGCTAAATGTATTAAAAATAATCTGCCTGTGCATTACTCACACTTCACATCACGGTCACAGAGCATGATAAAATTCGAGTTTACCTCTCATTATTTATGCTGAGTGATTTCTTTTTCATTTGCATTTGCCTCAGCTGTTCTGATAAAACAGGGAGGTCAATCTCATCTGTTTGTGGGACTCGACAGCCCATTCTAATTCATCGAGCAGCGTAAATGTCTGCTTGCAAGTTTGCTTCACGGAGTAAGGATGCCTTTACGCAGGTGTAGAAAAGCTACCACTGAACTGGAACTAGACTGAATCTTTTCCACTGGTGACCCACAGAACTAAAAATCTTTATACACAATCTTTGCCAAACAGGGCAAGAGACAAACCAGGCGGTTACGTTCTCTGATGTGCAGATGCAGCAGTAGCCAGAACTGATTTCCTCAGAGCCAGCAGAGCTCGGGCAGGAGGAGCTGGCTATCACTTGTACAACATCTAACACAAAGAGAGCAACCCCAGTCGCATCACTTTCTCCACTGCTTTCCCTTCGCCTACAACAATGCCATTCTTCAGCCAAGAAGCTCTTGAAAATGCTCCATCTCCCTTGGCCAGAGGAATGTTCTGAGTAGCTGAAGTGACGCGAGTGCTTGCTAAGTCCAGCCACACAGACGTGTTTTCTCAGGGCTGGGTCGAAGCAGCCAGTCCAAGCAGTGCTTGAAAAAGATTATTTGTTGGGTTCATTTTTGTCAAAAGGTAAAACTTCCGAAGTCTGTTTCATATTTGCAGCTACCAGAGAGAAATTCGGGATTTTTTTAAGGGGAGAAATGGAAGTCTTTACCAGTAGCACTCAAAAATAAATATACCTGTGCCCTCCTTGCCTGAGCACACACACACTCACAGAGCGAGCTGGCAGATTTAACAAGTATAAAAACAGCTCCTGAACCGTGAATATTAAGAGATGTCACATTGACACACACACTAAACAACAAACATAAACCAAACAAAAGAGACAGATGGACAAGCAGATGGGCAAAGACAGAAAACTGACAAGAGCCACGGAGCTGGGGTACATCTGTTCCTGGAGATCCACTCTACGGGCAGCGCCACTGTGCACCACGGGGTCACTCCAGAATGCTCACAGCGATGACTGCGGTGACGGGATGCCAGCGAGAGCCTGCAAGAGCCGCCCTCCAGCACCAGCTCAGAAAGGCTCCCCTTACACCAACAGCACCATAGTTGGACAGAGGCTGCCTGAGCTGTGCACCCTGTATCAGGCGGTCAAGGCCTAAAACGCCACGTCTGCTGGAGTGGTTTTCTTCCTTACCCAGTTCTTGCTCTAAAGAAGAAACCTCAGCTCCCATCCAGCCCCCAGCTCCCTCTGAGCTGGAAGAGCACCATTACCCAGTGAACTAGTTTATGCATCTCCTGGAAGAGAACCAGCTTCCCTGCTGGGATTCCCTTTATGTCAGCTAGGCAACAGGGAAGGCCAGGAGGATCGGTTGGGCCAACCACTCCCTGAGAGAGAACGTGAGTCCCAAACCAAGAACTAATGCCTCAACACACACCAGTGGTGCCCGTGTCCCCCTTCCACTTCAGAAACCTCTGAGCAGTCTCCTCCCACCTCTAGGTCTCAGCTCTTCCAGTCTCACACGGAGACCTTACCTGATCTCAGCTGTTTTATTCTGCCATTGCTGGCGCTGGGGTCGACAGGCAGGAAATCTTTAAACCAAGTGATCTCTGGGTCTGGGTTCCCACTGGCCGCACAGAGCATCGTGGCTGTTCGTGTCCGCTCCACCACTTTCAGCTGGGGCCCCATATCAATGTTGGGGAAGCCGGGAGGTAACTGGTCCTCTGGTGGGAGAGAACAAAGGAAGAGTGGTCAAACACGTACTGGGGACGGGGCAGCGGCTGGAGCTATTAGTGGAATCCACCGCAGAAAGCACAGGCAGACATGCTGCCCAGCGCTCTGTGCGATACAACTCACAACAAGGCTGCAGTAAACGGTCCATAGATGTTCGTGAAAACACATTATACAGCACAATTTACCAGACCGTCCACGTTGTGTGACCATTCTAACAACCCACAAGAAGATTCTACATTGAAATGTAATTCACTCAAACCCTTCGGGGCACAGGAATAGTCATTTGAACGTTTCTGCAGGTCTTGGGCTGAACCCCTCTGTCAGGTAAGTGACTCGCGCTGTCGTGTTTTTACAGCAGAAGCTGCGTACACGTATGGCGAAGATCCCCGCTCTGCGAGGACAGTCTGGACCTTTTAAAGGAGGGCTTCATCTTCCCCCTCCAAACGCCACAGCACGAAACAAACCGCACAAGAGAAATAATGAAAGCGACTACGTGAAAAGGCTTGTCAAAGACCGAGTGGAAACTCAGAGAGAAAGGAGAGGAAAATACCACCCAGCTGAACTTACCAGAGGGGACACATGTAACAACAATAAGCCAAGAGCTGTCAGACAGGGTGTGATTTTTAGATTTATTAATTCAGAGTGCGGCTGCTCTAGAAGAAGAGGGACGTGCCACCAGCACCGAGACGACAGGCTCAACTGAGCTTCCTGCTTCCTCTCCATCTTGCCTTTGCCTTCACTAATGAGGGTGAGGAGGGCACTCCTAACCGACGCTGACTAATTTGTGATAACGAATACAAAACCCAGCGCTTCCCCCATAATCTTGGTCACGACCTCCTAACTCACGTGGAAGAGAGCTGTCTTACGCCGGCTGATACAGCTTGGGAACATGCCATATCTTCCCCCGGAAAACCAGCCTTTGGGGGAGGGCGGCTTGGCAGGAGGACGCCAGCACCAGGGTGAGACTTCACAGGGATCCTCCATCATTCCAAATGAGGCGTGTGGAGGAACCACAGCCTCAGGAATACATGGCATTGAATCCATCCCAAGAGCAGGTGAGGGAACAGAAGGGAAATAGCACAGAGGATTTTAAAAAGGTGGGATTTTTTAAAAAGCAACATACATCACCATCACCCCCCACCCCCCCAAAATGGCAGCAGAGATGGACTAGAAACCCTTCCCTGGGTTGGGAAACGTCCTTGCCAACTGCAAACACATCAGGAGCTCATTTCCTACTGATGGCCCATTACGTATCAGAAGGATGGAGCCAAACTACGTATGGCTGAACCCAGAGATGGCGGAACAAGAGAGAAACCCAGTGGCCTTGCTCTGGCGGGTGCCGTTCCCTGTAAGAGCAAAGCAGGATCTCCAGATCGCTGCTCTACCTGAGCTCCAAGCACACATAATTTGGGTCAGAGCTGTTCCACACTGCTGTGCCTCACATTCAGCTTCCAAAAATCCATGAAATCATGAAGGCAGAGCTAAAGGTTTGAGTGGCGCTGACACCTGAGGCCAAGAAACTCTTGACTACCACCGTCATTAGCACACACAGCTACCGCGGAGAAGAAAACGGCTTAAACGCCTCAACTGTGTGTTTAAAAATGTGCATTGTTTCCTTCCTCTGACCATTGTTGGAGAGTTATAAAGGATCTATTGTGGCTCCCTGAAGAGTGAAATGCATTAACCACACCTCTCCTCATGTATCAAAGGAATCTGACCACAACAAAACCCTGTACCATGTCATCACTGCTGAAGTCACACACATCTCCTATGGACAAACACAAGCTGTGGAAAGGCGCCGTCATTTCCGCGCACTCTAAAGCAGGAGATTGCATTCTAAATCAGAAACATGAACACCTTTAACCAGGGACTGAACCAAACCTTGGGGTTCTCAGTTCACCAGGCTGTGCTGGGGCATTGCAGGAGTCCCCAAACCGTGTGCTCCTGCAGAACACGTGTGCTGTAAACCCCCAGCCCCCCAAGAGGGAGCTCAGGACAGAGGGGCCCTGGGAACTGCTTTGCCTTTGCACAGCTTTCAGCCAGGCTTTTAACGTCCTCCTTCCCTTCTGCTGTTTAACCAGGCGGTGGTGTGTTGTTAAGGAGCCGCGGAGCTGCTGCCGCATTGGCTGCAGATGACATCATTATTGATTACTGCTTTTATCCTGCTCCCTGGTGATGCTGCTCCACCTGGCTCAGACCCACGTCCCTTCAGTTCATGGACCAATTAATCCACAGAGAGAATAACCCTCTTGACTGGCAGGGTGTGTGCGAGCGTGTGCGTGTGTTGGGGGAGGCCTGGTACAACTATTATTACTGAGTGTTTCTAATTAAACAAAAATGTTAATCTTGCAGCACAATGTGCAGAATACCTCTGAGTTTAATTAAAACAACTGCGACTTGAGGCGTGATCAGATTGGAGGATCAGATGAGCAGAGGAAGCATCTCTGAACATCACATATTTCTCTGATTCAAGTGCTCAGATTTCCTTCCTGCCAGGAAAGTGAAGCTGCCTTCATCCCCTAACAATTGGATTCCCTGTAATAATGCAATTACAACCTCAACTCAATCCCCACAAGACATGCACACACATGCCCTGCCACCCTCCCCATCAATCCCCAAACATCGCTCCAAACCTGTTACCAGATAAATACACAGGGAATGGTTTGCATTGTGAATTCTCTTCCTGAGAGCCGCCCGGGCAACTGCAAGAACAAAAGAACCAAGACGCAAGCTGAAGATGCTTCAAGGGCACATCTGGGCAGCTGCCTGCTGTTGAAAATCATGCCAGCTTTTGCAGGCAAATGTTTTCACGTGTTGCTCTTGCCATATTAGCAGAGCACCCCAAATATTTGCTCTTAGACCTAGGTGTTTAAAGCCTCCCCGCCCCGATGAAGAGCTGGTGAACTACCTCAAGGCCACTGAGCAAAGCAGGGGGAGACAGAATAGGGGAGGAGGGCTGGAGGGAGGCAGGGAGAGAAGAGCTGAGCATTTTGGCGTTCATTTGTAATAAATTCTAGCAGAGGACATGCTCCGTGCTGGGGGACATGCCTCGATCCAACCTGGGCGCATGCGCTGACGCACACACGGTCATACAGAAAAACCGAGGGAGACGCTGGTGCTCATAGTTGCCTTGTCGCTCTGGAAGGTGGCAGCTCTGCGTTTAGATAATTAGCTGTGCTGGAAATGAGGATGATAAGGAAAGATAAAGCGGGTGTTGCTGCTGCTCTTTTTTCCCGCAGGATGTGCAGAGTTGTTTAATAATTTAGAGGAGAAGGAGGGTGTGAGCACATCCAGACGTGCTGTGTATTGAACACAGAAAGCCACGGCGAGATGCTGCTGAAGAGAAGAAGAGGGGTAATTCTCTCTTCTCTGGAGACAGGCAGCCCAGCTCACGGATGCTGGCTGGTCTCTGAGCAGCCAGCTACCCCCACTGCAGGGTGGAAGAATTGAGAACACGGAGATGAAGCAGCTTGAGTGACACTAGTTTTAATCGGAATCAGGATCAAAACCCAGTGCTCCTGAAACTTAACCCTGGTCTCTTCTTTCAGTTTATGTACCCTTACAGCTGCCTCTGCCCCAACAGGTATCCTGGCACTACGCACCTTGTGAAATGACATCGACAAGTTACTTCCACGCAGGTGATGGTAGCTGTGTCTTAGTTAACAGTTACTTCATGGCCAAAGACAATCTTAAGACATGGAGAAGTCTCAGTAACATGCTCTGTCTGTTGATTCCCTTTGTTTGGACCTGGAAGGTTTACTATGAAAATAGTAACAGCCTAACACTGTTGGTAAAAATGTGCAGGCTCAGAGACAATAAACAGTCACCAGACCCCACACAGTGCGGGTAATGCACT
>NW_010394580.1:16273-16481 GCF_000710305.1 Buceros rhinoceros silvestris
GGCATCTGAGTTAAAATCGCTCTGACATTAATCATAAGCTACAGAACTCATCTGCTTTCAACGCTGTCTGATTTTCAGGTCACTACAAGAAAAGCAAAACAGGTCAAGTCTGAAGAAAGACTGCCAAGAATTTTTCAAGTGGCAAGGTACCATTTCAGAGGGGCCAGCATCTCTGTAAGATGTGCTCCTGCAGGACCCGATGCTTCCT
>NW_010394580.1:16610-17808 GCF_000710305.1 Buceros rhinoceros silvestris
GAGCATCTGGGATGGATTTTTGTTTATCTTTTGTTGATCTAAAGCCAACAATTACAAAAAACCAACAAAACAGCAGGGATCTTCCTCGAACTTTATACATGCCCACAGCGGTGTCCTCGTGGAGTAGGAAATGTGTGAAGAAAATTTCAGGCCAGAATTGTTAGGGAAATGTATGAACAGTACATAAAAAGAAACCAATGGGGAACCACTGGAAACAGAAGTCCCGAAAGTCTGTCCACAGCAGCTCAAATCCTACTCAGGTAGTAAGTACACAGATCTTACACGTCTAATAGCCAGTTTTCCTCGATTTCCCAGAGTTCAGAAATTGTTAGGAAAAGGCAGCACTGGCCACTCTGCAGCGAGTGATCTACCAGGGCACAGTAAATTTTGATCCATTTTCTTTAACTGGACCGAGCACTAGCTTTTGCGGGGTTATGTTGAATTTAATAATGACTCATGAAGGGTAACATCCACAGAACTCTCTCTAGCAGCTTCAACAGAGCAAAGAACCGAGCCAGGTCCCTGCTTGACATCCAGCTCATGCCTCCCAGGAGCAGAGGCAGCTCAAGGCTCCCTGGGAATCTCAGCTGCTGAAAACATCGGACAATCCTCCTCTGCGTGAGAATCTCCGTTTCAGATACTAAACAAGTGGAGAGAAAGTATAATCTCTAAAGACAATGAGGCAATAATAACACTAAAAAATACATACATCTTTCCTGAGAGTGCGGAGCTGAGAGAAACTGCACCAGCCAGGAGCTGGGGTGTCTGTACCAACCAGCTTCCGTTCTGCCAAAGTTGAAATGCAAAATGACAGTAGCTGGAGTCAACAATAACTGGAAAATGCTTCCCCAAACCACTTTCTTTCCTCTTCTTTGGGTCTGCAGGAATCAGGTTTGCAGGCACGATGTCTAGCCAGCTGTGGAAAGAACAGCGAGTCTCCACAGCCCTATCAAAGCTCAGGTCCCCTGAGGAGCGGAGCAGGAAGGACAAACAAGCCAGCAGAGCTGGTCTTAAGAGACTGTGGGTAAGTTGAACGGTGTCCATCACAAGCTCTGCTTCTCAGAAGCTCCCAAAGGTCTCCTCTCCGGCAGCTTCCTGTTTTTAAGTGAATTCTATCAGGGTTTGATCCAGGAGCAGCCATGTGCACAAGCGAAGAGGGGTTTACTCTCAACCCCTTCAGCAGCTGCTTCTAGTAGGG
>NW_010394580.1:17941-18896 GCF_000710305.1 Buceros rhinoceros silvestris
GACTGTCTGCACTGGTGTTGAGAAAGCCCCGTAGCTGTTCATGCAGGTGTATCATATGGAGGCACACAGAGGTATGTCCAGCTGTGATCACCACAGCGCGTTCAACAGGCTGCAGACTCACCACAAAGCCCAGCCTGCAGGGTTTGTAACAGCTGGGGCCCGGGTTCCCACAGCGACAGCTCACACCCCTCTCCATGCCGTGGAGCGGCCCCCACCTTTCTGCTAAGCATGAGTTCTGAAAGTGAGAGAAGGGAGACGGAGAGGAGGAGGAGGCCTTGCAAGGAAAGATGGAGAAAAGGCAAACAGGAGAGTGGGTGAATGCAGAAGCGGGGAGGAAAGAGAGGAATAGGTGCCAGAACGCGAACTTCGTCATTGCAGAGATGAGTGCGTTTGTGCTTGGTCCTTTTAACTTTTCCATCACTTAAAAAAGCAGATAAACAGGAGTCGATCTTTGCTGTGTGAAAGCTAAGGAAAGATTAAGGACAGGGTAACTCCAGCTGAGCAGGGAAGGGGAGGGGATGCTGTAAAAACTGCTTCCTTGATGCTCTTCAACAATGTTTTGGCCCAGGCCTGCAGCTGATTACTGCTCCTCCGGATTGCATGACCTGGGCAGCGCGGCAGCTCCTGCACAGTTGGTTAACAAAGCCACCGAACAAGGTCCTGTAAGGCCAAGAGAATAGGAGTGCTTGTAAGAGCACACCGGAGCAAAGCACACAGCAGGCGCGCCCTGGTGACCAGCAGTAAGTCAGGCAGAGGGAAGGTCTGGCTCCTCGTCTCTCAGCTGTCTCTCTAGCTGACGTGTACAATGCCCACACCGGAAGGAAGAGTTGCGAAAAGACAAGAACCAAACCCCTGGTCCCCCAGGACAGTCACTGAGCTCAGCCCATCCCTCCCCATAGGCTGCAGCTGTCTTTTGGAGGAGAGTGCCTTAAAACTGCTGGGGGAAACCCGGGGG
>NW_010394580.1:18968-20872 GCF_000710305.1 Buceros rhinoceros silvestris
GAACCCAGGGGACTCGGGAGGGCAGCAGCTGGAGGACAACCTTCTCTCTCGCCACTGCCTGTAGCTAAATTCAAGGGGTAGAAACTTTGAGTATGATTGCAGGGGCACTTCTCCCAAACTGTCACAGCTCCTGAGGAATATATGGGAATAAGTGTGAAAAATAAGACTCCCGGCCCCCTGGGATAACGGCAGCTAGACACACGCTTGTCATAAAGCGCTGTTCCAACCTCCTGACAGCTACATCCCACCACGTACTGCTAACAGCAGGTTAAATGCCATGCCAGGCAAAGGAGCTACACAGAGACTGCAGCGCACCTACACCAATCTGCCAGGCATGACTGGACCACGGGCCGCATGCTCAGAGGCAGCCAGCATCTGACAACACAGAGCCTGCCAGGCGGGCAGCAGCAGGGCTGGTCCCTGCTCCAAGGCGGGGGTCAAGGGCTTTGCCACGTACCCTTTATGTCTGGTCTTTATTTACTGCTGTACGTTGGGGATGCGCACACGAATTTCGCTCTGCAGTATAAAGGATGTGCTCACTGTCTGCTCAAATGAAAGGATTTAAGATGCTCTGAGAGAGAACATTGAAATTGCTGAAGAAAAAGCAACCAGCACAGAGGCAGAGCCACCACTTGGCCTTATGAGGATCCCACACTGCCGGAGCCGCTAGAACTGTTGTTAGCCACGCGCTCACTGCAGAAAAAGCGGCTCTTACTGCAAGTACCCCTATTCGAAAGCCCACGGCTCTTCCACAGCACCTCCACGTGGCTGCATCAACAGCCAACGCTCCCATCAGCACAGCCAACGCTCCCATCAGCACAGCCAACGCTCCCGTCGGAACAGCCAACGCTCCCACTGGAACTCCCCTCAGCAGCTCTCAGGCAGTTATCCATCACACCCTCTCCGCCAGGATCGTTCCCGTTGCCCTGTGGTTTGAGAAGAAAACACCGTGCATCTTCTCCCCTAAAATGGGTCACTTTTAGCTAGCAGCCTAGCGCAGTGTTTCACACAGTGACTTTGCAGATCTCCGGGGAAATACCAGTAAACATCCAGAGGCATTCACAGCAAGAGCATATTGTTCCCTCTCCCACATCAAGTTCAGGGAGCATATTTCAAACAGATGACATGACGGAGGCATCCACGTAAACATCCTCTGTAGAGCAGGGACAAGGGCAAAAAAGAACCAGAACAAAATGGAGAGGGGAACTGTTTTTCTGGAGAGTGCACGGAGCAAAGGACCTCTGGAAGAAGGGAGGATGTCCAGAAGGGCAGAACAGGGAAGAGGCTGGCATTGCTACCAGCTGTGTGAGACCTCGTGCAAGTGCACAACCATCCTAACCTCAGCCCAGTAAGCGATTCCTCAACGGTTTTCTTGCTGCCTGGATGAACGGTGCCACATTTCTGAGGAGAATGATGGGGAGGTTCTGGTGCTGCTCATAAACCTGAGGAAGGAATTTGCTGGAGGGGAGGGAAGATCATAGTCATAGGAAGGAACCTCAACACATCACCCAGTCAAACCTCCTCAAGTGGTCCAGCTTTAGCTTTGTTTCTTACATAGCAATTTTATGACCCTTTGGGGTAAAAATAGCAAACAGATCTGACAGGTCAGAACAAACCAAAAAGAGGACTTTGTGCCTTGGCCATGCATTTCTCATCAGCCTTCCCGCTCATCTGAAGGAAGGGAGGAGCTGAAGGGTCCCTTCTCCCCTGTGACACTGGCACATGGCAGGCAGGCATGCTCTTTACCTCGGAGGACGGTGAGCTTGGCATGAACGGTGACCTCCCCATGAGGGTTCTGAGCAACGCACTCGTAAATGTTCTCATCCCGGGGAGTCCGGAGGGGCTGGATCCTCAAAACAGCACCTGCACTTTCATCAAATTCAATCGTCTGGGGGATAAAGGGA